>NC_088862.1:25483060-25783060 GCF_963853765.1 Magallana gigas
ACACTGCATTTCAAAACATTTTCCTTTTTGAGATATAGCTGGTCATGTGTATGGACCCTTGACCCCTAAAAAATCCTTATTCCATAACACATGAAAAAATCATTACATTACTTGGATACAGAACTGTAAGATAAACATATTTGCTTCTATTTCATTTCATTAAATTTCCCTCAGTAAAGAGCTACAGATGAAATATTTTAGAGCCCTTTAGTTTCCTAATTTTATGGGCCAGCCCCTTTTTTTGATATCAAATAAAAGGTCAATTGAATCTCAACACATTTTGTTCAACAACTGTTTAGAAATTCGTTACCGTTCTTGAGATATTTGGGAAAGAACGTTTTAAGGGCTGATCCCTTAACTCCTTATAGGGGCCATTTAACGAAATTTTGAAAATTGCATCTTATTAAGTACATCTTTCTGAGTATCTTTTCTTCTTTACTGCATTTCAAAATGTTTTTCCTTTCTGAGATATTGGTGATCAAAATTCTATAATTTTGACCCCTAAAAAACCCTTATTATGTAACACATGATAAAATCATTACATTGCTTGGATACATAACTGTAAGATAAACATATTTGCTTTTGCTTTTGCTTTGGCGCCTTTCAATCCAGTTCAAAATGAAAATAAAATTGCAAATCTACAATTTTTTGTCTACCATTCCATGAAAGTTTGAACTCAATATCTGTTATAGTTTAGGAGAAGTAAGAGTAACAAGCCACCCCTCTAAAATCGCTAAAACGTCAATATCTCAAAAACGGAAGTGACGTCATCAATATAATTAAAAACCTATAAGGTTTCGATCACTATCTATCATATCTGAAAGTTTCATGAAAATCGGTCTAGCCGTTTCTGAGAAATTGCGTGCACAAAATTTGTAAGAAAAAAAAAAATAATAATAGGGAAAAAGAAACCGAACGAAAACAATAAGGTCTTCCGTTGGAAACGGAAGACCTTCATAATTGGGAAAAAGAAACCGAACGAAAACAATAAGGTCTTCCGTTGGAAACGGAAGACCTTAACTAGACACGATCTCGTTGCGAGCAACGAGGAGGTCTTCCATCCGATTTTTAGAAGAAAATATAACATCATTGACTTTGATTTTCGACAACAAAACTTGATATGGAAAAAGGAGTGAAGTACTATTGCTTTAATGTATTGCTTTTCATAAGTTCTATTCCATTGCTTTTTAAAATACTTGCATTTCTTCCAATTAAGATTGAAAAGATTAAACTTGTTTACATCTGGTCCCTTAAAACTCTAATTGGGTAACCCAAGAGCAAATCATTATATTGTTAGGATATACAAACGTATTATACCTAATCTAGCTTTAATAACCTTTCACATAATGGCTCTCATTAAAGGGCTATAAATAAAAAATTTAAAAGCCCTTTGATCCCCTGATTTAAGGGTCCAGCCCCTTTTTCTTGGCATTAAATGAAAGGTCATTTAATTCTAAACACATTTTGTCAACAAGTGTTTAAAAATTCGTTACCGTTCTGGAGATATATGAGTAAAAAGGTTTTAGGGCCGATCCCTTATCTCCTTTTAGGGGCCGTTTAACGAAATTTTGAAGGTTGCATAATATTGTTAAGAACATTAATTTGAACAATTTTTTCTTCTGTTCCTTATTTCAATTTTTTTTTTCTTTCCGAGATATGGGTGATCAAAAGTTTGCAGTTTTGGCCCCTTAAAAACCCATCATTACATAACACATAATAAATTCCTTACATTGCTTGGATACATAACTGTAAAATGAACATATTTGCTTCTATAACCTTTCACAAAATAACTCTCAGTAAAGGGCTACGGCCCCTAATGGGAAGGGTCAGCCCCTTTTTCTTGATATCAGATGAAAGGTCATTTAATTCTTAACAAATTTTATTCGAAAAATGTTTAGAAATTCGTTACCGTTCTTGAGATATATGAGAATGAAGGTTTCAGGGGCCGATCCCTAATCCCCTTATAGGGGCCGTTTAACGAAATTTTGAAGGTTGCATTTTGTTGAAAACTTTTGATTTTTAGTCCCTATAAACCTTTAATCACGTGACACATGATAAAATCATTACACTACTTAGATACATAATTGTAAGATAAACACATTTGCTTCTATAACCTTTCACAAAATATCTCTCAGTAAAGGGCTACAGATAAAAGACTTTAGAGCCCTTTGGTCCCCCAATTGGAAGGACTAGTCCCTTTTTCTTGATATTTGATGAAAGGTCCGGTAAATATAAACCTTTTTTACGTTACATGTTTTAACAAAAAAATTTTCAGAAAAGAGATAATCAAAGAAAACCAGAAAAAACCGACATTTTTTAAAACTCAATTTTTGGGTCCAGGCGAGCTTCGGGGCCTTTCAAGCCAGATCAAACTGAGTTTTAGAGAAATCGCGTACACAAAATTGGTTGGAAAAAAAAATAACTAGACATGATCTCGTTGCGAGCAACGAGGAGGTCTTCTGTCCGATTTTTAGAATAAGGAATGACCTTACTCTTGATCTTCGTCAACGAAACTTATCCGGAAAAGGAGGCGGAATCTATGAGTGTAATGGGTGAGAGACTTTCTATCCCTTTGGTGTCCCTTATTTGAGGGATCAGCTCCTTTTCATTCATTTAAGTTAAAAGGCATTTTTGTGTACCGCTAATAAGTGTTTAGAAATTGGTTACCGTTTTTTAGATATCTAGGAAAAATCGTTTTGATATGCGGTCCTAAAACTCCTTTTAGGGTCCAGATAACAAACAATATATGGTTGTACATTGTTAAGCACATTATTTTGAGCATCTTTTGTAAAATGCTGCTTTCCAGAATTTTCCTCTATTTCGAGATATTGAAGATCAAAGTGTTGGACTTCTGGCCCCTTAAAATCCCAAATTACATAACAAAGGAGGAAATGATTACCATGTATAGGTAAATGACATTAGAATGAACTTTATTGCCTTTATAACGTATCACAAAATATTTCACAGTAAAAAGTTATCATTAAAAGACTTTAGAGCCCCCTCAGCCCTTTATTTGAAGGGCCAGCCCCTTTTTCTTGATTTCATAAGAATGTTCTTGTCAATTCAAACACATTTTGTTCAACAAGTGTTTACAAATTTTGTACCGTTCTCGAGATATCTTGAGAGGGTCGTTTTAGGGGCCGACCCTGTAACTCCTTTTAGGGACCGCATAACAAAAAAATATGGTTGCAGATTGTTAAGCTCAATATTTTGAGCATCTTTTGTTCAATATTACTTTTTAAAATTTTCCTCCATTTTGAGATATTGAGCATCACGTTTTGGACTTCTGGCCCCTTGAATCCCCTAATTATGTAACATAGAAGTAAATGATTGTCATGTGTAAGTGAATAACGTTAGAATGAACATAATTGCTTCTATAACGTATCACAAAATATTTCATGGTAAAAAGTTATCATTAAAAGACTTTAGAGCTCCCCCAGCCCCTTATTTGAAGGGCCAGCCCCTTTTTCATGATTTCAAATAAAAGCTCTAATCAATTCACAGAAAAATATATAAACCATATGTCAGATTTACAACCTTTTGCCTACAATCCCTGAAATTTTGAACTCAATATCTTAAATCGTTTAAGAGTTTACTCCTGGACAAGCCGACCCTCTGAAAAGCGTTAAATTGTGAGTAACTCAAAACCGGAAGTGAAGTCATCATTAAAAAAAAATTCCAATAAGGTTCAAATCATTTTCTGTCAGACCTGAACGTTTCATGTAAATCGGTGGAGTTGTTTTAGAAAAATCGTGTACACAAAATTGGTTGAAAAAAAAAGAAAAAAAATAATAATAATAGGGAAAAAGAAACCGAACGGAAAACAATAAGGTCTTCCGTTGGAAAACGGAAGATGTTAACTATACACGATCTCGTTGCGAGCAACGAGGAGGTCTTCCGTCCGATGTTTAGAATAAGAAATGACATTGGTCTTGATCTTCGTCAAAGAAACTTATCCGGAAAAGGAGGCGGAATCTATGAGTGTAATGGGTGAAAGACTATCTATCCCTTTGGTGTCCCTTATTTTAGGGATCAGCTCCTTTTCATTCATTTTAGTTAAAGGTATTTTTGTGTACCGCTAATAAGTGTTTAGAAATTTGTTACCGTTTTTGAGATATCTAGGACAAATCGTTTTGATATCCGGTACTATAACCCCTTTTAGGGTCCAGATAACAAACAATATATGGTTGTACATTGTTAAGCACATTATTTTGAGCATATTTTGTTAAATACTGCTTTCCAGAATTTTCCTCTATTTCGAGATATTGAAGATCAAAGTGTTGGACTTCTGGCCCCTTAAAATCCCTATTACATACACTGTAGCATAGGAGTAAATGATTACCATGTATAGGTAAATAACCTTAGAATGAACATAATTGGCTCTATAACGTATCACAAAATATTTCACAGTAAAAAGTTATCATTAAAAGACTTTAGAGCCCCCTCAGTCCCTTATTTGAAGGGCCAGCCCCCTTTTCTTGATTTCATAAGAATGTTCGTGTCAATTCCAACACTTTTTGTTCAACAAGTGTTTACAAATTTTGTACCGTTCTCGAGATATCTTGAGAGGGTCGTTTAAGGGGCCGACCCTGTAACTCCTTTTAGGGACTGCATAACAAAGAAATTATGGTTGCAGATTGTTAAGCTCAATATTTTGAGCATCTTTTGTTCAATATTGCTTTTCAAAATTTTCTTCTATTTTGAGATATTGAGCATCAAATTTTTGGACTTCTGGTCCCTTAAAATCCCTAATTATGTAACATAGGAGTAAATGATTGCCATGTGTAGGTGAATAACGTTAGAATAAACATAATTGCTTCTATAATGTATCACAAAACATTTCACGGTTAAAAGTTATCATTTAAAGACTTTAGAGCTCCCTCAGCCCCTTATTTAAAGGGCCAGCCCTTTTTTCATGATTTCAAATGAAAGCTCTAATCAATTCCAACACATTTTGTTCAACAAGTGTTTAAAAGTTTGTACCTTTCTCGAGATATCTTGAGAGGGTCGTTTTAGGGGCCGACCCTGTAACTCCTTATAGGGACTGTATAACAAATAAATTATGGTTGCAGATTGTTAAACTCAATATTTTGAGCATCTTTTGTTCAATATTGCTTTTCAAAATTTTCCTCCATTTTGAGATATTGAGCAAAAAAGTTTTGGACTTCTGGTCCCTTAAATCCCCTAATTATGTAACATAGGAGAAAATGGTTGCCATGTGTAGCTGAATAACGTTAGAATGAACATAATTGCTTCTATAACGTATCACAAAATATTTCACGGTAAAAAGTTATCATATAAAGACTTTAGAGCCCCCTCAGCCCCTTATTTGAAAGGTCAGCCTCCTTTTTCGTGATTTCAAATGAAAGCTCTTATCAATTCAAACACTTTTTGTTCAACAAGTGTTTACAAATTTTGTACCGTTCTCGAGATATCTTGAGAGGGTCGTTTTAAGGGCCGACCCTGTAACTCCTTTTAGGGACTGCATAACAAATAAATTCTGATTGCAGATTGTTAAGCTCAATATTTTGAGCATCTTTTGTTCAATATTGCTTTTCAAAATTTTCCTCCATTTTGAGATATTGAGCATCAAATTTTTGGACTCCTGGCCCCTTAAAATCCATATTCACTTAACATAGGAGTAAATGATTGCCATGTATAGGTGGATAACGTTAGAATGAACATAATTGCTCCTATAATGTATCACAAAATATTTCACAGTGAAAAGTTATCATATAAAGACTTTAGAGCATCCTCAGCCCTTTATTTAAAGGGCCAGCCCCTTTTTCTTGATGTCACATAAAAGCTCTTGACTTAATAAAGATTTTTTGTTCTACATGATTCAACAAAATAAAATCTAGGAAAGAGATATTGAAAGAAAACCACGAAAAATCACGACGTTTTTTTTAACTGTACTTTTCGAGCTCGGGCGAGCTTCGGTGCTTTTGGTCACAGGAAAATATATATACCATGTGTCTGATCTACAACCTTTTGCCTACAATCCCTGAAAATTTTAACTCAATATCTTAAATCGTTTAGGAGTTTACCCCTGGACAAGCCGACCCTCTGAAATTCGTTTAATTGTAAATAACTCAAAACCGGAAGTGACGTCATCATTGACAAAAATTTCCAAGAAGGTTCAGACCATTATCCATCAGACCTGAAATTTTCATGTAAATCGGTGGAGTAGTTTTAGAGAAATCGCGTACACAAAATTGGTTGGAAAAAAAGGGAAAAAAATAATCACTAGAGCAAAGCTCGTTGCAAAGCAACGAGTGGGTCTTCCGTTAATGTCGGAAGTAAAGCTGGAAGTTTCTGTAAGAAGCAGAGCTCTTAAACCAATAAAAGGAGTAACTAAAATTAAAAGATGAAAAAAATCGAATATTCCTGGTACGACTTAACAAAATACGAATGATTTTAAATACGACTTAACAAAAACCTTTCCGATTTTAAGAACGACATAGCAAAATTAAATCCGAATGTGTTCAAGTACGACTTAACAATTATTTTTGGTACAGAACATTCTGAACATTACGCTATTTTTTAAAGCAAGGACGTGGAATCAAAATTTCCGGAAAAATCAATTTTTAAACCCCGATATCTCTGTAATGCATCGTCCGATTTTAAAATTTTTAGTGTTAGATTCAGCTTCATAAGCTTTTCAAAACACATTTTCATTTTTTTTTTTTTGATCAGAAAATTCATTTTTTCGAAAAATTTGTTTCACTTCCGGTTTCGACCGGAAGTGACAGATTTTCATTTCGAGCCTTATTACAGAGGTAAATCGACCAAATCATAACCATTGAAATTTTCAAGCCTCTATCTTTAAGCGTTTTTGAGAAACGCCGCGGACAAAATGACTTTTTGAAAATTTTAAAAATGACGTAACGTAAAAACGGAAGTGACGTTTTCAAAGAAAGTTCAGAAACTTTGAGGTATTATAGTTGCACATAATCTCTAAAAATTTCATTAAAATCAGTTGTAAACTTTTTGAGTTATAAAGCCGAAAAGGAGTCAGAAAAAGAAAAAAGAAAAAGAACTAGAGCAAAGCTCGTTGCAAAGCAATGAGTGGGTCTTCCGTTAATGTCGGAAGCAAAGCTGGAAGTTCCTGCAAGAAGCAGAGCTCTTAAACCAATAACAAGAGTAACTAAAATAAAAAGATGAAAAAATCGAATTATTCCTGGTACGACCTAACAAAACCCAAATGATTTTAAGTACGATTTAACAAAAACCTTATTGATTTCAAGAACGACTTAACAAAAAAATCCGAATGTGTTTTAGTACGACTTAACAATTATTTTTGGTATAAGTTTATTTTACTATAAACATTACGCTATTTTTTAAACCAAGGACGCGGAAACAAAATTTCCGGAAAAATCAACTTTTAAACTCCGATATCTCTGTAATGCATCGTCTGATTTTAAAACGGATTTCAGTTTTTAATGAAGCTTAATAAAAGCTGCTTTGTTGCATTATAATAAATATCAAATTATTGGTCAGAAAAGAGTTATCATAAAAAGACTTAGTAGCCCTTGTACACCCTAATTTGTGGGGCCAGCCCCTTTTTCTTGATATCAAATAAAAGGTCTCGCTAATATAAACATATTTTGTTCTACAAGTGTTCATGAATTGTAAACCGTTCTCGAGATATCTGTACAAATGTGTTTTAAGGGCCGACCCTTTAACCCCTTATCGAGGCCACTAACAACAAAACTTTGGGTTTAATAATGTTCAGAACATTATTTTGAACAACTTTTGTTCTACATTGCTTTTTAAAATATTTCTCCTTTTTCAGATATTAATGATCATAGTTTTGAGTTCTGGCCCCTTGGAACCCCTAATTACGTAATATATGACTTCGGTATGGTACTGTATAGATGAACAGCTGTACAATGAACATTTTTGCTTCTATAATTAATAACAAACTATTGTTCAGTAAAGAGTTATTGTTTAAAGAAATTAGAGCACTTTTGGCCCCTAATTTGAGAGGCAAGCCCCTTTTTCTTGATATCAAATTTAAGGTTTTGCAAATTTAAACATATATTGTTCAACAAGTGTTCATGAAATGTTAACCGTTCTTGAGATATCTGCACGAATCTGCACGACCCTTTAACTCCTAAATGGGGTCATAAACAAAAGCATTTAAGGTAGCATATTGACAAGAACACCATTTTAAGCAACTTTTGTTCTACAATGCTTTTAGAAATATTTATCCTTTTTCAGATATTAATGATCAAAGTTTTGAACTTCTGGCCCCTTAAAACCCCTAATTACGTAACATATGACTTAAGTATGAAACTGTATAGATAAACAGCTGTACAATGAACATTTTTGCTTATATAATTAATAACAAATTATTGTTCAGTAAAGAGTTATTGTAAGAAGACTTTAGAGCCCCCTTGGCCCCTAATTTGAGGGGTCAGCCCCTTTTTCCTGATATCAAAGGCAAGCTCGTAAAAATTGAAACAACTTTTGCATTACATGTTTTAAAAAATTATGTGCACATCGAAAGGTATTACAGAAAATGTGCAAAAATTTCGTGGAAAAATTTTGTGCTAATTTTCAGGTTCAGGCGAGCTTCGAGGCCTTGAGCAATTTTCATAATTGGAAGCATGGGGGTACATCTACAGACATTCATCTACAACCCCTGAAAATTTCAAGCTTCTATCTTGTTTAGTTTCGGAGGAGATGCGTGGACAAAATGACCCTTAAAAATTTACAAAATCATCTTTATCTGAAACCGGAAGTGACGTCATCATGCAAAAATTTAATAATATGTAGCGACGATGATGTTCTATCACTCCTAAAAATTTCGTGCAAATCGGTTGGGTAGTTTTTGAGAAATAACGCTCAAAAAAAGTCAGAAAAAGAAAAAAAAGAATAACTAGAGCAAAGCTCGTTGCAAAGCAACGAGTGGGTCTTCCGTTAATGTCGGAAGTAAAGCTGGAAGTTCCTGTAAGAAGCAGAGCTCTTAAATCAGTAACAAGAGTAACTAAAATAAAAAGATGAAAAAATCGAATTATTCCTGGTACGACTTAACCAAATACGAATGATTTTAAGTACGACTTAACAAAAACCTTTCCGATTTCAAGAACGACTAAACAGAAAAAATCCGAATGTGTTACAGAACGACTTAACAATTATTTTTGGTACGAGTTAATTTTACTTTGAACATCACGCTATTTTTTAAACAAAGGAAGCGGAAACAAAATTTCCGGAAAAATCAATTTTTAAACCCCGATTTCTCTGCAAAGCATCGTCCGATCTTAAAACGGATTTCAGTTTTAAATTTAGCTTAATAAAAGCTCATTTGCTGCTTTATGATTAATATCAAATTATTGGTCAGAAAAGAGTTATTATAAAAACACTTAGTAGCCCTTCTGGCCCCTAATTTGAGGGGTCAGTCCCTTTTTCTTGATATCAAATAAAAGGTCTCGCTAATATAAACATATTTTGTTCTACAAGTGTTCACGAATTGTAAACCGTTCTCGAGATATCTAAACAACTGTGTTTTAGGGGCCGACCCTTTAACCCCTTACTGGGGCCACTAACAACAAAATTTTTGGTATCATATTGTTAAGAAAATTATTTTGAACAATTTTTGTTCTACATTGCTTTTCAAAATATTTCTCCTTTTTCAGATATTAATTATCAAAGTTTTGAATTCTGGCCCCTTGAAACCCCTGATTACGTAATATATGACTTAAGTATGGTACTGTATAGATAAACAGCTGTACAATGAACATTTTTGCTTCTATAATTAATAACAAATTATTTTTCAGTAAAGACTTATTGTATGAAGACATTAGAGCCCTCTTGGTCCCTAATTTGAGGGGCCAGCCCCTTTTTCTTGATATCAAATGAAAGGTCTTGAAAATATAAACATATTTCGTTTTACAAGTGTTCATGAAATGTTAACGGTTCTTGAGATATCTGTACAAATGTGTTTTAGGGGCCGACCCTTTAACTCCTAAATGGGGTCATAAACAAAAACATTTAAGGTTGCATATTGAACAGAACATTATTTTGAGCAACTTTTGTGCTACATTGCTTTTGAAAATATTTATCCTTTTTCAGATATTAATGATCAAAGTTTTGAACTTCTGGCCCCTTGAAGCCCCTAATTACGTAACATATGGCTTAAATATGGTACTGTATAGACAAACAGCTGTACAATGAACATTTTTGCTTCTATAACTAATAACAAATTATTGTTCAGTAAAGAGTTATTGTAAGAAGAACTTAGAGCCCTCTTAGCCCCTAATTTGAGGGGTCAGCCTCTTTTTCTTGATATCAAATGAAAGCCCTTGTAATTTAGAACAACTTTTGCATTACATGTTTTAACAAAATATGTACACCTCGAAAGGTATTACAGAAAATGTGCAAAAATTTCGTGAAAAAATTTGGTGCTAATTTTCAGGTTCAGGCGAGCTTCAAGGCCTTGAGCATTTTTCATAATTGGAAGCATGGGGGTACATCTACAGACATTCATCTACAATCCCTGAAAATTTTAAGCTTCTACCTTGATTAGTTTAGGAGGAGATGCGTGGACAAAATGACCCTTAAAAATTTCCAAAATCGTCTATATCTTTAACCGGAAGTGACGTCATCATTTGAAAATTTGATAACATGTAGCGTCGACGTTGTTCTGATACTCCTAAAAATTTCGTGCAAATCGGTTGAGTAGTTTTTGAGAAATGACGCTCCAAAAAAGTCAGAAAAAGAAAAAAAAGAATAATAAGAATAAAGAAAAAGAAACCGTAGAATAACAAGAGGGTCTTCCGTTGGAAACGGAAGACCCTAATAAGAATAAAGAAAAAGAAACCGTAGAAAAACAAGAGGGTCTTCCGTTGGAAACGGAAGACCCTAATAATAATAACTAGAGCAAAGCTCGTTGCAAAGCAATGAGTGGGTCTTCCGTTAATGTCGGAAGAAAAGCTGGAAGTTCCTGTAAGAAGCAGAGCTCTTAAACCAATAACAAGAGAAACTAAAACAAAAAGATTAAAAAATCGAATATTCCTGGTACAACTTAATAAAATCCGAATGATTTTAAGTACGACTTAACAAAAACCTTCATAATTTTATGAACAACTTAACAAAAAAAAAATCCGAATGTGTTCAAGTACGACTTTACAACTATTTTTGGTACGAGTTTATTTTACTTTGAACATAATGCTATTTTTTAAACCAAAGACGAGGAGGTCTTCCGTCTGACTTTAGAATTTGAGATATATGTTCGATCTTGATTTTGCTATTTAACTGCTGAACATGATTTAGAATAGAAAAACAGGGTCTACATTCGAAGGGCCAGATACTATTTTGTATCAGTGATAAGAGCTTTGTTCAACAAGTGTTTAGAAATTCGTCACCGTTCTTGAGATATCTGAGAAAAAAAGTTTTAGAGGCCAGTTCCTTATCTCCTTATTGGAACCGCTGAACAAAATTTTGAAGGTTGCATTTTGTAAAGTACATCATTTTGAGCATCTTTTCTTCTATACTGCATTTCAAAATATTTTCCTTTTTGAGATATACATGTAGGTGGTCATAGTTTATGTACTCTTGACTCCTAAAAAATCCTTATTACATAACACATGAATAAATCATTACGTTACTTGGATATATAACTGTAAGATAAACACATTTGCTCATATGGCCTTTCATTAAATTTCCCTCAGCAAAGAACTACAGATGAAAGATTTAAGAGCCCTTTAGTTCCCTAATTTGCGGGCCAGCCCCTTTTTCTTGATATCAAATAAAAGGTAATTTAAATCTAAACACATTTTGTTCAACAAATGTATAGAAATTCGTTACCGTTCTTGAAATTTATGAGAAAAAACGTTTTAGGGGCTGATCCCTTTACTCCTTATAGGAGCCGTTTAACGAAAAATTTTTGAAAATTGCATATAATTTAGTACATCATTCTCAGTATCTTTTTTTTCAATACTGCATTTCAAAAAAGTGTTCCTTTCTGAGATATAGGTGATCAAAATTCTGGACTTTGGCCCCTAAAAACCACTTATTACGTAACATATGATAAAATAATAACATTGCTTGGATACATAATTGTGAAATAAACATATTTGCTTCTATAATTGTTCACATAACATTTCTTAGTAAGGGGCTACAGATGAAAGACTTTAGAGCCCTTTGGTACCCTAATTTGAGGGGAGATAATTCAGAAGCGAAAGTGAATTTTCAGACAGAAAGTAAGATGCAAAAACCGATTGAAAAATGGCTGAGAAATTAAGGGTGACCACCAAGAAACAAAATAATAATATAGAAGAATGAGAACGCGTAGAAAAACAGTAAAGTCTTCCGCTGAAGACGGAAGACCTTAACAATAGGAAAAAACGGACAAAAACAATAAGGTCTTCCGTTGGAAACGGAAGACCTTAAAAATAATAGGGAAAAAGAAATCGTACGAAAATAATAAGGTCTTCCGTTGGAAACGGAAGACCTTAACTGGACACGATTTCTTTGCGAGCAACGAGGAGGTCTTCCGTCTGATTTCAGAACTTGATATTTATGTTTGATTTTGATTTTGTTTTTTAACAGCTAAATATGATTAAAAACAGATAAGGTGTCTACATGTACATTCTACGGGCCAGATACTATTTTGTTTCAGGTTTAAAAGCTTTGTTCAACAAGTGTTTAGAAATTTGTCACCGTTCTTTAGAAATCTGTGAAAAAGCGTTTTAGGGGCCGGTCCCTTATCTCATTATTAGGGCTGCTGAATTAAATTTTAATGGTTGCTTGTCGTTAAGTACATCATTTTGAGCATCTTTTCTTCTATACTTAATTTCAAAAAAAAAATTCCTTTTTAAAATATAGGTGATCAATGTTTTGGGTTTTTTTTTACCTCTAAAAATACCTTACACACTGTATTAAGTAACACATGAGAAAATCATTATATTGTTAGGCTACATAACTGTAAGATAAACTTATTTGATTCTATAATCCAGTACAAAATATCCCTTGGTAAAGGGCTATAGATAACAGACTTAAGAACTCTCTAGGTCCCTTTTTTTAGGGGCCAGCCCTTTTTTCTTGATATCAAATGAAAGGACATCTAATTTTAAAGGCATTTTGTTCAACAATTCTTCTGAGATTTGTAACATTTTTGAGATATCTTAAAAAGAATGTTTAAGGGCCCGGTCCCTTATCTCCTTATTGGGGTCGCTAACCAAATTTTGAAGGTTGCATAATGTTAAGTACATCATTTTGAGCAATTTTTTCTGTACTGCATTTCAAAATATTTTTCGTTTTTGAAGTAAAGGTGATCAACGTTTTGGACTTTTGACCCCCTATAACCCCTTATTACGTAACACATGAAATAAATCATTAAAATTCGCTTATACGATAATTTATCGAAAACGGAAATGACGTCATCAATATAAAAAAATTCCAATAAGGTGCAGATCAATATCTATCAGATCTGAAAGTTTCAAGAAAATCGGCCGAGCCATTTCCGTGAACTTGCGCGGACAAAAGAAAAATAACTAGATCGTTCTCATTGCGAGCAACGATTGGGTCTTCCGTCCAATTTTTGAGTAGATAAGCCGACTTTTAACACGAAATTGTTAATCTACGTAAAAAAAAAATAGGGGAAAAAATCGACACTCGGGGCTTGATCCCGGGTTGCCTGGGCACATGTCCTCGACTCTAACAACTGAGGTACTCGGACTCTCGCCTTGATGCTTAATATCTCAAGAACGCTTTGATCGATTTCAAAACAAATTACATATTCTGAATCAGTGAAAGGGTCGCTATCAACTCTAAATATGAAAAAAAAAACAATTTCAAAGTTGAAAAATTCAATTTTTCTAATTTCCTACCGGTGACAACCGGAAGTGACGGCGGACATTTACTTGACAAAGGTGCAACAGAAAAACGGTGGATCTATTATCTCTGAAAATTTCAGCCCTATATCTTTACTCATTTTTGAGAAATGTCGCAGACAAAATTCACTTTTGAAAATCGTTTTTCGACGATAACCTCCAACTGGAAGCGAATTTTTGAAAATTGAAATAAAAAACCCAATGAACTTCAGATACTAACGCGTGGCTATTGAAAATTTAAATAAAATCGATAGAGCCATCTCCGAGAAATCGTCTGCATAAAATTTGTAAGAAAAAAAAAAAGAATAATAACAATAAGAAAAGTGAAAAATAAACAACAAAATAATAGAAGGGTTTTCTGCTGAAGACGGAAGACCCTAATAATAGGGAAAAAGAAACAAAGCAAAATTAATAAGGTCTTCCGTTGGAAACGAAAGGCCTTTACTAGACACGATCTCGTTGCGAGCAACGAGGAGGTCTTCCGTGCGATTTTATGAAGGTTATATGACCTTGACTTTGATATTTGACCCTTTATCTCCTTATCGGGGCAACAAAAAAAAATGTTGATGGTTGAATATTGTTAGGAATATCATTATCAGTATTTTTATTCTATATTAATTTTCAAAATGATGCTTTTAAAAATATTTGTTCTGTTTGAGATACTATGGTTTCATCAATATTCGTTGAATACCAATTATCGTGGATTTCGTTGTAAAGTTTATCCATGATATTAAGTGTTCATTGAAGTGCACTTTCTACTAATAATTTGTATTGAAAGGGTCATTGGCTACGAATTTACGTATCCTTGAAACTGTAATTTTCACTTTATCCACGAAAATTGATATCCTTGAATATTAATGAAACCACAGTATGTTATCAAAGTTTTGGACTTCTAGCCCCTTAAACCCCCTTAAAAACCTCTTATTACAGAACACATGATAAAATAATTATAATTTATTGTTGAACAATAAATATTGCTTCTTTAACATATAACACAATATTTTTCAGTGAAGTGCCATAAAAGACTCCAGAGCCTTTATGGTCCTTAAAAATAGAATGTTAGGTCTTTTGATATTAAATATATTTTGTTCAACAAGTGTTTAGAAATTCTTTGCCGTTTTTTAGCTATTTTGTAAAGACCGTTTTAGGGGCTGACCCTTAATTTCCTTATTGGGGCAATATGACAAAATTTCGATGGTTGAATATTGACAAGCGCATCATTCAAAGCATTGCTTTTCAAAATATTTCTCAGTAAAGTGCTATGGAAAAAAATACTTTAAAGCCCTTTTGGCCACTAAATTGAAGGACCAGCCCCTTTTTGACATCATATGAAAGGTCTTTTGATATTAAACATATTTTGCTCAACAAGTGTTTAGAAATTCGTTGCTGTTTTTTTAGCTATCTGGGATAGTACGTTTTAGGGGGCCAACCCTTTATCTTCTTATTGGGGCCATATAATGTAACTTTTATGATTGAATATTGTTTAAAACATCATTATAAGCATCTTTTATTCTGTATTGCTTTTCTAAACATTTATCCTTTTTGAGATTTAATTGATCGAAGTTTTGGACTTCTGGCCCCTTAAAACCCTTAATTGCGTAACGCATGATAAAAATTTTATAATGTGTAATTTTAGTTAGTAAAAGATGAACACTTTTGCTTGTTCAACATATTACAAAATATTTCTCAGTAAAGTGCTATGGAAGAAAGTCTTTAGAGCCCTTTTGGTCCCTAATGTGAGGGACCAGCCCCTTTTTCTTGATATCAAACGAAAGCTCTTGTAAATATAAATTTTATTTGCTCTATATTTTATGTTAAAATATTTTCAGGAAAGGAGATAAAGAACGAAAACCATTCAAAATCACGTAGTTTTTTCAAACTCGATTTTCGGGTCCAAGCGAGCTTCGACGCCTTTAAAGCCAGACAACCATACATGCCTTGAAACACATCTACAATCTTTTATCTACAATCCCTGAAAATTTATATTCAATATCTTTTTTCGTTTAGGAGGAGATAACAGGACAAACCGACCCTCTAAATATCGCTAAAACGTCAATATCTCCCAAACAGAACTTACGTCATTAAAATAATATATATATATATATATATATATATATATATATATATATATATATATATATATATATATATATATATATATATATATATATATATATATATATATATATATATATAAGGTTTTAATCAATATCTACAAATCTAAAATTTTCACGAAGATCGGTCGAGTCGTTTTCAAGAAACTGCTTGTACAAAAAAGCGTAAGGAAAATATAAAATAAAAGGTAACTAGAGCAAAGCTCGTTACAAAGCAACGAGTGGGTCTTCCGTTAATGTTGAGAGTAAAGCTAGAAGTACCTGTAAGAAGCAGAGTTCTTAAACCAATAACAAGAGTAACTAAAACAATAGGAAAAAAATCGCGGAATCAAAATTTCCGGAAAAATGAAATTTTAAACCCCAATTTCTCTGTAGTGCATCGTCCCTAATTTGAGGGGCTAGACCTTTTTACATGATATCAAATAAAAGGTCTCACAAATATAAACAGATGTTCTTCAACATGTCTCGAGATATCTAAACAACTGTGTTTTAGAGGCCGACTCTTTAAGTCCTTATCGGGGCCACAAAGAACAAAATTTAAGTTGCCATATTGTTAAGAACATTCTTTTTAACATTATTTGTTCCACATTGCTTTTTAAAATATTTCTCCTTTTTTCAGATATTAATGATCAAAGTTTTAAACTTGTGGTACTGTAAAGATAACAGCTGTACAGTGAACATTCTTGCTTCTATAATCGATAACAAATTATTGTTCAGTAAAGAGTTATTGTAAGAAGACTTTAGAACATTTTTGGCCCCTAATTTGAGGGGCCAGCCCCTTTTTCTTGGTATCAAATTAAAGGTTTTGCAAATATTAAAATATTTTATTCAACAAGTGTTAATCAAGTATAAACTGTTCTCGAGATATTTGTTCAAATTTGTTTTAGGGGCCGGCCCCTAAACTCCTTAATGGGACCATCAACATAAAATTTAAGATGGCAACTTTTGTTATACATTGCTTTTGAAAATATTTCTCTTCTTCCAGATATACATGATCAAACTTTTGAATTTCTGGCCCCTTGAAACCCCTAATTACGTAATATATGACTTAGATATGGTACTGTATAGATAAACGGTTGTACAATGAACATTTTTGCTTCTAGAACTAATATCAGGCAACCTTCAAGGCCTTGAGCAATTTTCATAATTGAAAGCATGGTGGTATATCTACAGACATTCATCTAAAATCCCGCAAATTTTAAATCTTCTATCTTGATTAGTTGCGGAGGAGATGCCTGGACAATATGACCATTAAACATTCATAAAATCGTCAATATTTGAAACCGGAAGTGACGTCAACAAAAAATATAACTAAAAACATTTATCTTCTCCAATGTCCTATAAGTCCTGAAAATTTGTTGCAAATCGGGCTAACAGTTTCCGAGAAATAAAGCTTTAAAGAAAGCAGAACAAAAATGTTAAGAATAATAATAAAAGAAAGAAATAGTAGAAAAACAAGACGGTCTTCTGTCGGAAACGGAAGACCCTAAAAAGAAATAAAGCAATAACAATCTGTCAATGCTAATACTGTCATTATTATTGCATCTATTATATTTTGTTTATATGTTGTATTTAATGACAAGATAAAATAAAATTACAAAAAAAAAATAAAAAAAAATTAACAATCCGGTCTTCCGTTGGAAACGGAAGACCTTAATAGGTAAAAAGAAACCGAACGAAAACAATAACGTCTCCCGTTGGAAACGGAAGACCTTACTATTTGAGAACTTTGAGAAATCAAAGAAAACATGTATAACTATATAAATTGAATATACACGAATCAAACAATCGCAACATCTCAGTGTCCGGCAGGGCTCGGACAAACACCTTATACATGTATGACTGTTTCTATATTGTAATAATTCAAACAATTCCGAACCCGATGAGATATATTTAATCGGCCAAATTCGTCCTTGTGGCACAAATATGGTTAACAAATGCTGTGGATCTTGCTACGATGCGAACATAAAATATGAATACTAGTAATAATTGATAAAACCATATTCATTGATTTTCTTTCCTTCTGCTGTGCAAATATTCGATTGGTTAAAATCTAAGTTGTATTTTATACACAGGTCCACAACATGTGTTTGGAAATTCAATACAGAAGCAGACCTGCGAATTGCTCTTGGTGGTACGGATATAACGAAAGATGCAACGGATACAATAACTCTGAGAGATTCAAACGGTATGAACTTAAAATATTTATTAAGAAAATGCATCATCAATAGCGTTGTTTCTGGTTGAAGGTCGCTAAAAGAAAACATTTCCACAACAAGGGATGAAATGTTATGTTTTAAATAATAAGTCTAACATTTTAGTAAGTCTAGTGTATAGTTAAGATTATGTTCAAATTATTTTGATTTTGATATTATACCGGTTAAAACAAATATACCGGTATAAATATAATTTGATTTACTCGGAAAACATCAATTCTATGAATAAGCTCGCGTAGTTTTTCGGGAAATGCGTTTCTTTTAGTGTAATGCTATATCTGAGAGGTTTTACATGGTGATTTCAATTTTTTTTCTCCTGATCTAAGTTAATCTAAATCCTATTCATGAGTTATTTTTTAGCAGTATAACGTAAACTATTCCTCTTTTATCATGTCATTTTAAATAACTTTGTAAAGCGCTTAAGAGTTATGTTATATACATATTACATGTATCATTTTTATTAAGCTTGACATCGTACAAATTATTCATTAACTCTGACTATCAGGGGATATTTTGCCAACTACATCTGTCGCTGTTGGAACGAGAGAAGGTTTCAAAATTGTTACCTCCACTGGAAATTCCATTTCCATACAGTTAGACACGAACGAATCTTCTAACGACGAAGAAATATATATCTACGTCATTTCTGGTGTTGATTCTGGTATGTATGCATCAATGAATAGAATACGCGTACATATTCTTTATACATGTATGTATTCTCGATATTCTGTAGCATTTCTTGTGTCATCAAACATTTGTAAATCACTCCCCTCCTAAAAAATCCCCCCTAAAAATCGAAGTCTGGGATTATCTTATTGAAACCCCTCCTATTTCAAACTCTTTTTTGAAAGAGGGTTCAGAATATTCTGGCTGCGATATATCGAACCCCCTTCACACTTCCAATTCCAATTGGTAAAGGGGTTCAAAATATTATGGCCGCGATATTTTTAACCCGTCTCCTATTTCCAATTCCCTTTGGAGAGGGTGTCCAAAAAATAATGGCTGTGAAATATTTGAACCCCGACTTCTTTTCATTGCTATTCAGAAGGGGGTTAAAAATATTTTGTTTGCGATATATTGAAACCCCCCCCCCCTCCCATCTTATGTTCATTGCTATTATGGCTGTGAAATATTTAAACCCATCCTTTTTCATATTCCTTTAGGAGATGTGTTCAAAATATTATGGCTAGAAAATATTGAACGACACCCCTTTTATTTCCAATTGGAGAGGTGGATCAGGATATTGTGTCTATGAAATTTTTTAAACCCCCTTAGATCGTATTAGCAACTTCATGGTTTTGGTATACTCAGTTACTCTATGTTTCTCATCAGGTGGGAGAAAGAGAGCTAACACCTGTGTACTGTATATACACAGGGTTCGTAAACATTCAATTCCCATACAACCTTTTTAGTATCCCTATAATGCAATACCAGTAGTGAGGGTTTTCAAAATATTATAGCAGCAAATCATTTAATCCTTAATTGATTTTGAATTCCTACTAGAGAGAGGGTTCAAAACGTTATGACTGTGAAATAATGAAAACCCCGCTTTTTCTTTGGCTATTGGAGAGGTGGTTCAAAATTTTATGGCCATGAAATTAGAATAATTGCCATCTACCTCCTTGATTTCAAGAGGGGTTTTAATATATATATTGTAATATTATAGCTATACGTGAAATATTGAAACGCCTTCTTATTTTTAATTCTCATCAATGACCCTTCCCCCCTCCCTCCCATACCAACTTCAGGCATACACATACAAAAAAAGGCTTAATTTGGAATTCCTTTTTTTTTGGTGGGGAGTCAGGTGGTATAATTGTGGGTTTATTTGTCAGTCTGTAATAAATTAAACATATTATGAATATCAAACATATTGTTTTGGTGAATCTTTTTGTTACAAAGAACATAGAATGTCCTGCTTGGAGGATATTCTAAATGCTTGTCCTAAGGTGGGAGAAAATGGGGTTAAGAACTGTGTATTGCGTATACACATCGGTGTTAGGTAAATATTTATCAGCTCCGATCATAGCTGCTTTCAACCAGTATAGTATCCCAGTATAGGGGTATATATTGCGGACATGATATTTTTCACCCCTTCTCTACTCTCCAATTGGAATTGGAATTAGGAATATATAAATTAAATAAATTGCAGCCATACTATTTTAAACCCACTCTACAAAAGCAATTGAAAAGCAGATTCGTGCTCAATATAATTATCGCTGCCATTATATTTTAATAAGAATTGCAATTTGAAGGGGGGTTGAATATATCGTGTCCATAATGTTTTCCACCCTCTCTCTTATTGGAATTTCTAACTGGAAGTGTGTGTTTAAACCTCCACTCCAACTGAAATTAAAAATTGGATGGGGGGGGGGGTTAAATATATCGCGGCCATACTATTTGGAACCCCCTCTCCAAAGAGAATTGAAAATAGGTGGGAGGGGAAGTTCAATATAGCACTGCCGTTATATTTGAAACTCCCTTTCAAATGGGCGTATTGAATAAGTAAGGGGTTCAATATATTGCAGCCATAATGTTTTGAACCCCCCCCCCCATTGGAATTGAAAATAGGTAGGATGGGGGGCTCAAAATATCGCAGCCATAATATTTTGAACCCTCTCTCAAATTGCAATTGGCAATCGGAGGGGGGGGGGGTCAATATATCAGAGCTTAAACACTTTGGACCCCTTTTCTATAAAATTCCAATCGGAATTGAAAACCAGCAGGAGGGATAACTATATCGCGGCCGTACTATTTTTAACGCCCCTCTTTACTCTCCAGTTGGAATTTGCAATAGGAGGGGGTTCAATGAATCAAAGCCATAATACTTTGAACCCCCTCTCCAAAAGCAATTAAAAAAGCAGGGTTATGTTCAATAAAATTATCGTTGTCATTATATTTTACCCCATTTTCAGTTGGAAAATGAAGGTGGGTTGAATATATCGTGTCCATAATATTTTGA
Source organism: Magallana gigas (assembly GCF_963853765.1). Classification (NCBI taxonomy): domain Eukaryota; kingdom Metazoa; phylum Mollusca; class Bivalvia; order Ostreida; family Ostreidae; genus Magallana; species Magallana gigas. The sequence goes on from NC_088862.1 coordinate 25,504,191, forward strand.
ACCTCTCTCCTATTGGAATTGCTTATTGGAAGGGGTTTGATATACCGCAGCCATAATATTTTGAGCCTCCTCTCCATTTGGAATTGGAATTTGGATCGGAGTTTTAATATATCGCGGCCATACTATTTGGAACCCCCTCTCCAAAGAGAATTGAAAATAGGTGGTAGGGGAAGTTCAATATATCACTGTCTTGATATTTGAAACTCCCTTTCAAATGGGCGTTTTAAATAAGTAAGGGGTTCAATATATCGCAGCCATACTATTTTTAACCCACTTTCCCAGTCTAATTGAAAATAGGTGGAATGGGGGGCTCAATATATCGCGGCCATAATATTAAGAACCCTCTTTCCTTTTGCATAAAAAATTAGAAGAGGGGTTCAATTTATCAAAGCCATTAAACATTGAACCACATTTGCAACTGCAATTGGAAATATGAAGTGGATCAATATATCACATCCATAATATTTTGAACCCTTTCTCCAATTAGAATTGAAGAAGGAGGGGGGTTCAGAATATCACAGCTTAAATATTTTGAACCCCCTTTCCTATGAAATTTCCGATTTGAATTGAAAACCAAAGGGGGAGGGGGTAATATAGTGCGGCAGTAATATTTTAAACCTCCTCTCCAAATATAATTAGAAATAGGGGGGGGGGTCAATAAATCGCAGTCATAATATTTTGAAACTCCTCTCCGAAAGCAATTAAAAAGAAGGCGAGGGTTCAATATAGTCATCGCTGCCATAATATTTTGAACCCCGTCTCTAATTTGAATTACAAATTGGATGGGGTTGCATATATCGCGTCCATCATATTTTTAACCATCTCTCTGATTTGAATTGCTAATTGAAGGGGGTTCAATATATCACGGCCATGATATTTTAACCCCCCTCTTTATTTAGAATTAGAAATTAGGAGGGGGTTCAATATATTGCAGCCATAATAATATGAACCTCCTCTCTAATAGGAATTGAAAAACGAGAGGGGGGGGGGGTCAATGTATCGTGGTCATAACATTTTAAACCCTCTCTTTAGTTGGGAAAGGGAAAATGAAGGGGGTTCAATGTATTGTAGCAATAATGTTTTTGGAATTGGAAATTGGAGGGGGTTAAATATATTCGACCATATTATTTTGAGCCCCTTCTACAATTGAAATTGAAATTATACGGAGAAACATTATATCGCAGTCATAATATTTTGAACCCCTCTCAAATTACAATTTGAAATAGGAATGGGGTTCAATATATTGCAGCCATAATATTTCGAGCCTCCTCTCCAATTGAAATTGGAAATTAGATGGATGCACATTCTATTGCGGACATAATATTCTGAAAATCTTCTCCTATCTGAAAATATGACGGGGTTAAAAATATTGGGACCATGATTTTTTGAACCCCTCTCCAATTGGAATTGCAAATTAGAGAGGGAGTAAATTTACCGCAGACATGATATTTTGTACCTCCTCTACAGTAGCAAACGAAAAGCAGGGGGAGGGGGTCAGTATATTACAGTCATTATATTTTGAACACCTCTCCAGGCGAAATGGAATTGGAAATTAGGAGGGGGTTCAATATATTGCAGAAATAACATTAGCACCCCTTACCCCTTTCCAGTTGCAAATGGAAATAGGAAGGAGATTCAATATATTGTACGCATAATATTTTGAACCCCCTCTCCATTGGCTATTGGAAAGCAGAAGAGGAAAGGGTTCAGTACGTCGCAGCCATATTATTTTAAACCCCTTCTCCAATTGAAATTTGAAATTGGATGGGAAGGAGTCATTGTATCACGGCCATAATATTTTTAACCTCCATCCAATTGGAATGGCAAATTTTTTTTTTTGGGGGGGGGGGTCAATATATCGCTGCCATAATATTTTGAATCTTTTTTCCAATCAGAATTTAAAATATTGGGGTACCAATATATCGTGGCCATATTTAGAACTCTATAATTGGAATTGCAAATTTGAGGGGGTTCAATGTATCGCAGCCATAATATTTTTAACCCCTTCTCCAATTGAAATTTGAAATCGTAGGGGAAGGTCCTTATATTGCAGCTATGATATTTTCAAACCCCTCTCCAATTCGAATTGGAAATAGGAGGTGGGCGCAACATACAAGTATCATGGCCATAGTAATTTAAACCCCCTCCCAATAGCATTTGAAAAAGCAGAGGTATGATCAATATTTTGCGGCAATAATAATTGAAACCGAATTTCAATATCTTATTTTGGGGGGGGGGGGGGGGCAATAAAACTGCAGCGATATTTTGAATATATCACATGGTTCAAAATATTATATGACACCGGTATACGTGTTGTATCGTTTTGAGTAATGCAACCCAATTAACATGGGCCTTTAAATACATTATGTGTGTTCCAGGGACATGTCCGGGCAATTCCAAAATATCCGCGACAGATGAATATCAAATAATAACCTCAAGTAACTTTCCAGACAAATATAACGAGTAAGTACTTATTTCATTCTTTACAAGCTTTGTATTTGATTTTTTAATCTTAAAAATATATACAAAATGTATGTATTGTATTGTTTGTTAGAAATGTGTTAAATAAATGAATGTGTTGTTTTACAGAATGGAAGTATGTACAGTGTCGATAACAGCTGACGAAAACAAAGTTATATCGTATGAAATACTTTTTAAACAAATAGAATACTCAACAGACTTTGATGAGTGTGGTGAAATTTTTGAAGTTTTCGACGGTATGTTGGCTACTCTTGTTCACAGACAATGTTTTACATTATACCCTCTCCCCATCATTTTACCTGATTAGAAACATCCAAAGCCAATTAACACTTATTATTTATGTGCATGATATTTAATTGCTGCTGTTACATGTACGTATTCGTCTTTCAAAATAAGGTTTCTCGACGGACACTTAAAAAGAGAAGGCATGTAACTCATTTGCATCAGCCGGTTCCGCTTACGTACAAATGACGTTCCAAATAACATTACAGACACAATGACATCCGAAACTTTCGAGAATGTTTTGATGCTAATAATCAAACATAAAAATTACGTATCTTAAAACCAAAAGACCATCATGCTATACAACATAGCTTCAAGTTTATTACATTATTTCTTTAGCAAACTTAGAGTTTAAGGATCAAGAACTGTCTTAATAGACATAGTTACAGAGATAAGAAAGTTAACAAGAGTTATCAATCTTTTTTTTTTTGACCAGCTAATACACTCGAACAAGATTTACCAAGATATCAATAATTAAATCGATAAATTTCAAAACCGATGTCACTTTCAATAAGAAAAAAATAATACCGAAAGAAAAGAGGAATGTCAAATTATTTGGTTTTCAAATATTGTCCATGGTTTCAATATACAATTACGAAGAATATAGCCGAGGAAGACAGGGATTTATGTCCTTTTTTTAATATCATATAAAAAAGCCATGTTTAATTTAAAAAAAAGCATCACTGTCTAAAAAAAATATGCAAAACAACTACATTGTACTGTTTTATAATAAAAAAAAATGGAGTCTGCCTCTCTTTTAACTCACCTGAGTCAAAACTGTCGTTGTCATAAACTGTTCTCTTTTTATCTTTTTCACAACCACTTAGCACAAAGGGGGTGGGGGGGGGGTTATATCAACTAAATATAGAAAACTTAAAAATATCTTCTACTCAAAAACTGTAACATGAAAAGAAGCCCAATTCTACCTACCGCTCCCGGTCTGAAAAAACCACAAATTGATGACGTGAGAGTTATTCAACATGAGGCTAGCTTATGTATATTCTTTCCACACAAATTCTGTTAAAAAGTGATTATTATTAAAAACAGTTTACTTCTTGTATTGTCACTTTACTTGCATCGGACTTTCTCGAAACCCGTTACATGTAACTGACCTCGGAAAAAGAAGTATGCAAAATGCACGTCGAGATCGAGAGCCGCAATTTTTACAGGTAGCCAAACGGCACCATTTCACTTTACGGGGCTGGAGCTGGTGTTTCAAATATTAACAGATGTAAGTAAAGTGACTGTAGTCAAATGGCCGAGAATTGTTTTAGAATTAAATGTTTCTACAGAATTAGTGAGGAAATAAGATATTATTAGTCCTAAACATTTTTGTGCGCCGTATATTTCCAATATTTTCTACAAATTTGTCCAGATATACTAGCGGAAAAAAGAAACTGTGCATTATAAAATTAAGTATAATTTTTCTATATCTATTGTTTGTATTTATAGAATTTAAACAGTCGATAATCGTAATTTTTTTGAAAATATCGGATGGTAACAGTCCGGGTGCACGGACTTTTTCATGGTTAGTAAGCACCTGTTGTTTATTGTAGAATTTGTACGCACGATTTTTAAGGTCAAATACCGTTTGGAATAAGAACTGTAAATGATTTGTTTAAACTGTTTATGTTAAGGTAATCACGTTAGTTTCAACAAAATGTACCCCTATGGCATGCCACGACTTAACGAAAACTAACGTAATCGCACTGTTGGGATGCTGCAAGCTGCTGGAATGGCACAAAATACTATAGCAAGACACTTTGGAGTTCATCGGAACACCATCCAGGCATTATGGAGACGTTGTCAACAATCTGGAAACACTCAAGATCGACCGCGCTCTGGACGACCTCGTGTGACGTCACGTCAACAGGACAACCACATTAGACTTGTGCATCTGAGAATTCGTTTTCAGACAGCAAGTTTGACTGCCCGTAGCATTCCAGGGCTTCGACCAATTAGTCCAAGAACTGTGCGTAATCGTCTGCGCGAGCAAAACATCAGACCAAGACGTCCAGCGGTGCGCCCAGTACTGCTTCAACGTCATCGTATCGCCAGACTAGCGTAGTGCACACGACATCTGCCATTCAGAATACAGGACTGGGCCAATATTCTGTTCACTGATGAATCTAGATTTCCTTTGGATAGCAGTGACGGCCGTTGTAGGGTATATCGTCGCGTTGAGGAGCGTTACCAGAACACTTGTGTTGTGCAACGTCGACAATTTGGTGGAGGTAGCGTTATGGTGTGGGGTGAATTATCGGCACCTGGAAGGACCCTTTTACAAATTTTCAATGGAAATCTCACCCCCGTTTCCCCCGATTCGTCGCCGATCGAGCACGTCTGGGATGAAATGGAAAGACGTTTACGCCGTTTACCAAATCAGCCAGTGACATTGGCTGATTTAGGCCAGGCTTTAACCAACATCTGGAACAACATCCCTCAAGCATTTCGGAACACTTTAGTGGCATCAATGAGGCGTCGCTGTCAAGCATGCGTGAACGCAAATGGTGGTCACACGCGTTTTTAATTTTGTTAATTCAATTTCAAATAACAATGACTTTCGAGTGTGCTGAAATTGAAGTTATTCGACGTTGACATTCATGTGTTATGAGACGTTGTTACAAATAGATTATTAACAGTATTACAAAAAAAAATTATTCATTGTAGTTTTTTAATTTTTTTTTTCATATATTAAATAATGCACAGTTTCTCTTTTCCGCTAGTATATTTTGCATTTGATTATCTAAAGACGGTATAAACCTTTCATGACCAGTTTGGGCTTCTATTGCTTAGGTCAGCGATGGCTTGTCTTAAAACCTAAATTAAATTTAAAATACAGGGGGGGGGGGGGGGGTAGTGTTTAAAGCAATTATCGGGATTTAAATATTAGAACGAAGTACTTGAGCGATAGTAAGAGCACTGTAAATTCCTTTTTTCACGCGAGCACTTAATTCCGCGATTTCGCTGTTTTGTATCAAATCGCGATCACCAATTTTTTGTTTTTATTTCCTATAGCTCAATTTGTCTGAAAAATAAAAGCGAAGTTTTAAAACCCGCGAGGGTTCCTTCTCGCAATTGTACGCGGAAATTAGTTCCTTGCGTTTCATTAGTAATCTACAGTATCATTTTTTATCCCCTTAATTTCTTCTTTACCAAGTTTACAGCTTAGTAAGCGATTTTCTTAATTTCTTTTTTCGTGTATAAGCGTATAAGCGTAATTTTGTGTTAGATAAATATCTATAAATCAGTTGTAACCTTTACAGGGTCAACATTGGAAAACAGAATCTTTGATACTTGCAACTCATTCTTACCCGGAAGGTTATCCAAATTGAAAACGACAAGTGTTGGAAGAACTCTCGATCTTCGATTCGTGTCAGATAATGGAGTCGAAAAAAGTGGATTTGTGTTGCTTTTTAAACAAGAAGGTATTTTTTTAACTAGCTGGTTAAAGATCAATAAAACTGTCTTGCCTAACCTAATTTACATTGCATTTCCTATTTGAATAAAACACTTACATAGAAAAAAAATAATTTATAGAATGGAATCTGTTTTGATCTACGTGTATTACAAGTGATCGCATCCATATTAGGTATGTATCGGGACTTTAAAAAACATGTTTTAGACACCTGAGTCGCCCAAATTACAAAGCTTTGTTGTAAGGGAAGATAATTCAGAATGATTGAAATTTTAATGTTAAAAGTAGGGGAAAACTAGTGGTTCTTGAATAGTGTCCTCCCATAGAGTTACTATGAAGTATCCTCCTGGTATCTTCCGAGGGTGTGAGTATACCAATGACGTCATCTAAGGAGTTTAAATAACGACTGTAGACTACCCCTGATTGTAGACTACTCCTTGACTGTAGACTACCCCCTGACAGTAGACTTATCCTTGACTGTATACTTCCCCCTGACTGTAGACTATATATATATATATATATATATATATATATATAAATATATATATATATATATATATATATATATATATATATATATATATATATATATATATATATATATATATATATATAACTACCCCCTAACTGTAGATAGCCCCCTGACTGTACACTAACCAAATGACTGTAGACTACACCCTGACTGTAGACTATATATATAGCTACCCCTGACTGTAGACTAACCCCCCTGACTGTAGACTACCCCACTGACTGTAAACTACCACCTTACTGTAGACTATATATATAGCTACCCCTGACTATAGACTAACCCCCCTGACTGTAGACTACCCCCTGATTATAGACTTACCCCCTGACTGTAGACTCCCCTTTGATTGTGAACTACCCATTGACTGTAGACTCCATTGAATGCTCATAAAAGCATTTGGTCACCATATTAGTTTCAATCGCTCCTTAACTGCCAATGGGGTAAATATATCAGTTGAGAAAGTTACGGTCTGTTGCTTTCTGATTGAGGCATTCAGGTTCCACGGACTTTTAAATGCATGAACTACACATTTTAGTAAAATGTTTGTAATAAATAATAAGTAAACAACAATCAATGTCCTACTACATCCATAAAACAGTTTTTCTCTACCACCCTAAACAAAAGAGATATAAAAACTCATTAATTAACAGCTTCTCAAATGACTTTGACCTTTGACCTTTATGTCATTTTGTTTGGCCAAGGGAGACGTTTCCATCCCAAGTGGCTGGAAGTCTCTATGAAAAATAATAAAAAAGTTGAAAGTGATTTTATGGAAATCCAAATACTTTCAGGGGCAATAACTAAGTACTACAAGGGGGCCTCAGATCCTTTTGGTATGAATAGATTGAAGAACCCTCTAAGTGTAATGAAGACATTGGTAAAAATTCCAAATCTCTATCTCTTATGGTTTCAGAGAAGTAGCGATAACAAACATTTCCTTTTCAAAGGGCAATAACTCTGTAAGTTCTGGGAGTTCTTTGACACAGGGTCAATTGCTACCATAACTTTCAATGAGCAATTACATTAAATTAAAATTGTTTGGATAACTCTAATAACAAAAAAGGCACCCCGAGCTAAATAGAAAAGAAGAAGAAGAAGAAAAAAAAACATAAAGAAAACAAGAGGTCTTTCACCTGAAACGTGGAAAGACCTAAAAACAAAAAACTGAACTGCATTTCTAAGAACCATGAAAAGTACATATCCCATCGATGGGAAAACTGGATTTCATTGACTCCTTTAAATTTCTGTCAACATCTCTAGAGAAACTTGTGACAAACCTTTTAAAGGAAGGCGTAGAGATGTTTAAGCATCTCCATCATTACATTGAAAAGCGGCACCCAGGTCACATTACCGAAAGGATAAATTTACTCATGCGCAAAGGGGTGTAACCTTACGGGTACATAAATAGTATGGAAAAATTTAAAGAAAAATGCCTTCCAAGGAAATCAGCATTTCACAATAATATTGACGATCGGGAGTTGTCCGAAGCCGACTATTATCACACACAAGTTGTTTGGAAAACATCTGAGACATCCAGGTTAGGGGACCACCACGATCTCTTCATGGAAACTGACGTCATTCGTTTAGCTGATGTATTTGAAAACTTTTCAAATATCTGTCTTCGTATTTATGGACTAAACCCAGCACAGTTTTACACAGCACCGGGACTGGCATGACAAACTGCTCTTAAAATGACAGACATTCATTTAGAACTTTTTACAGATCCTGACATGCATCTATTCATTGAAAAGGGTCTAAGGGGAGGTATATCTATGATATCGCAAAGATACGCCAAGGCTAACAATCCGTATATAAAAGATCACAGTCAGAGCAAACCAAACAATTACCTCATATATCTAGATACAAACAACTTATATGGATGGTCGATGAGTCAATCTCTTCCAACACATGGGTTTAAATGGCTTTCCAGGCAGGACATAAATTCTTTTGATATTAAACATATCAGTGAAAATTCCAAGGAAGGCTACATTTTATCAGTAGATCTTGATAATCCAGCAGAATTGCATGACCTTCACAGTTATTATCCGTTAGCACCAGAACCATGTGATCTATGAAGTGAAGCCAACTATGCTATCATCCAATCAGCAGCTCTTACTCAAAGATCTCAAACTTCAAGGAACATCAACTAGGAAATTGGTTCCTAATCTACACAACAAAAAATATTACGTTATCGACTACAGGAATTTGCAACTATATTTATCACTTGGAATGAAGGTCAATAGAATTCATCAAGTGCTTGCGTTTCAACAGGAGCCTTGTTTGAAAAACGATATTGACTTGAACACGAACATGCGGAAAGCAGCTAAGAATGCCTTTGAAAAAGACTTCTACAAATTAATGAATAACAGTATGTTTGGAAAGACTATGTAAATTCTCAGGAAACGAGTTGATATTCAGCTCATTCACTGTGAGCAGAGGGTTCTTAAGGTCACTGCAAATCCAGGGTTCAAAAAATTTAAGATATTCATCAAGACCTGGCATCGGTGGAACTTACAACAAAAATCTGGTCTTGAATCGGCCTATATACGTTAGATTTTCCATGTTATAAATGTCAAAGGTATTGATGTACGATTTCCACTACAACCATGTCAAAAATGCATATGGAGGAAAGGCAGAGCTACTGTGTACAGACACGGATTCCTTATGCTACAACATTTTTACAGAAGACTTGTACAAAGATCTGGAAAAAGTTTAAAAATGAACCTGATTTTAGCGACTATCCAACCGATCATTTTCTATATGATAGTACCAACAAAAAGGTCCTAGAGAAAATGAAAGATGAAACCATGTCAATACCTATGACAAGGTTTGTAGGACTGAGACCAAAAATGTTTAGTCTCACTTACGGAACAAGTGAAAAACGCAAAGCAAAAGGTGTAAGCAAATCGGTGATACGATCAAAATTACGTCATTCGTCGTACAGAGAATGTTTATTCCAAAGAGAATATCACATAAAAACTATGGTTACATTTAGATCGGACAAACATCAGATACACATCATTGCATTGAATTACCAGAATGGCCTGCTTGTCGTATTCCTTAAAACCAATATCATCTGGCAGTGGTACAAGTGTTGGATCCAATATCTGAAATGCAGACAAAAGTTTCATACTGTCATTGAATCTGTCATCAATGTTTTCAATTCGTGCATTGGTGTAGTTGGTCAGCATTTTGTAAAGATATTCTGAATCTCCGACATTCCACTTGATATCTCCACACATGTTTGTAAAAGAGTCAGCATCGACTTTTAACTTTTCCAAGGGCTCCTCTGTTTCTTGTATCTCTTTTATCTTGTCCTTGGTCATTTTTACTGCAGGGTTAATTGCAGAAAAGCTGATGACATCCTTCTGAAAATATTTGGAAAGTTGTGCAAGGATAAGAAGAATGTCCTTTAAAATGTAGAGAGCACCTAAAAACTGGATAGACCTCATCTTTTTCAACAGACCACAAGCTGTTGAATCATCATCCATCTGAAAAAGTGTTTGTAGCAAAGACTCATAGTCACTCACAATGGCATCCACAGCCGCCTGAAAGCCATCTTGTTCTACATGCTTTTTTCAAGCGCTTGCCTACTGACTTTTTGGCTTCTTCTCCTAATATTATGTTTTTCATATGAGTTTGCACTTTTAAGTATGCTGCCATTCTCTTTGGTGAGTTCTCAAAAAACTGCCATAATTGTCTAAAAATTGTTTCAATAGTTTTTATGTACCTAACTGATTCATTTGTGTCTGTACAGGATAAAGGAAGTCGGTGATAGATACAGTAAATATTAATGAACTTAAGTCACTTGAATAACCTATTACCGTTGGTGTCCATGTCCGTTAACAAATTTAAAGAGATGGTGCTCAGGATACCGGCAAGGCCTGTGGGCCTCCTGTTTGGTCAATAAATAAAAAGAAAATCAATGTTAATATACTTGTTTGTTTCCGAGTATCCGGTTTTTTCCCTGCAATGCGCAACAGAGATGTCCGCATTTGTTTTTTACAGGAATGTACACGTATGTTAATTTTTGAATATCTTCTTAAATGTCTACTATTTTTTTTGTTTGTGTTTCCATTTACAGATGTTAATGAATGCTTGGAAAAAAACTGCTCACCAAGAGATATATGTTTTGAACCCGAAAGTTTGAACGAGTTTGAGTGCAACGGACATGCCGAAACTACTGCAAAACGTAATCTTTAAACATTACAATTTTTTCCTTAGATGCTAAGGCGCTTTGACCTTATAGTAAGATTCAAACGTTTTTTTTTAATTGAAAGACATGTTTTTATATTTCCTTTTAATAAGTGTTAAAACCGAATGCCGCAAAGATTAAAATACAAATTCACGATTTTTCCATGACATATATAACATTTTCAATATATAACTTTAAAAAAATTATATTTATCTAGGATTGTTAAAATATGCGTGATATCTTGCGGGTTTTGATAGATAGATGTAGTTCTGATACAATTCTCGGGATTTATGTCCCCTCGAACAGTATTGGAAGATACCCATGTGATATGGTCTCTAAATATTACTTTTCCTAAATTATGGAAAGGTGTATCTATATATAAGGCTGCTACGTTTATGCCTTAATGAGTTCGTAAGATATGTTAAAAACAATTCATCCGGTCTATTATAACAAAGCTCTGGTAGCGAATATATACTTTGTTAACCTGGAAGCGATTCTTTTAAAAGAAATAAACAACATGATAATATAGTTTTATTAGTCCCCTACCGGTTTTCACCGGAGGGGACTATAGCTTTCCTCTGCGTCCGTCAGTCCGTCTGTCCGTCCGTCTGTCTGTCCGTCCGTCTGTCTGACCCACTCTAGTTTTCCACACTTTTTTTCTTTATGCGTTTGAGAAATAATATGAATTTTGCTGAACAGCTTCAAAATGTCAAACTACAGATCAAGTTTACACTTTTGTAGCGTCTGGTTGACATATTTTCGAGAAAATTTATTTTTTTTATTCCAATTTTTTAATGTTCGGGTTCGATATTCTGCATAACAGTGCATTGTTTTCACAATTTCCACAAACCGGTAGGGGACGTGTATTGCTGATGCAATACTCTCAGAATGCTTGTTAATTATAGTTTGATGATTAATAAATCAAGAAACAATATATAACCAGTTACGTTATGAAATGAGTCATCTCATTATTAGACATACTTTTTACATTAAGAAATCCATAAAATGTTAACACCTTCAAACATATCACATAACCTATTGATTCCATCAGTTTCATCAAATTGGACCTTTCTTTTTTTCGAAATAAGGTCAGGTCAAGGTCCTTACCATTTTTCTCAACTAAAACGATATAACAAGATATGTTGCTATCTCCAGTTATATAGACACATGTTTGAGATATAAGGTTTCTATTCTTCAATGACACGAAAGAAAAATAGAATGTTTGTCAGCTTATATTACTCAATTGGACTAAATATTAAAACTTCAATTGATATTGCTTAGCCAGAATTTTCTGAAATTTTCATAAATTTTGAAGATATTTCGATTATTTTTTATGCTTCAAACATTTTTTTATTTCTGGATTTTAGATATTATAAAGACTTTATATGAAGATATCAATTGACAAAAAAGCTAATGTGTTGATCATTTAATTAGAAAGAAAATTCAATTTTATGGCTTTTTTTTTTACATACATCTATTTATAGAATAAGCGCTGAAAAAGCGTATAAAAATGTAATTTGATAGGAAAATAAAGTTATTAAAACAATTAATGAAATTTATGTTAAACATATCGAAAACCCAGAAAAGACTTCTTCGTTAAAGGTAAATGTAAATTTTCATAAATATAATATCTTCGAAAAAAAAATCCAATAACATGCCATAATGGGGTTACATGGCAATGACGTAAGACATTGGTTATGACTTTTATAAATAATTTTATTCCAAACTCTAAGAAATACATCAGTTGACTTCAAACCCACTTTACATTTGACTCCCCAAACTAACGTCAAATACTGACTTAATTAAAGTTTAAAAAGCTCACATAAATATATATATATATATATATATATATATATATATATATATATATATATATATATATATATATATATATATATATGACGTCAAGCAACCTAACGTAACGTTGCACAACCCATTTGGTCGACGATGCTTGGTTACCGGAAGTGACAGGAATGAAAACAAAACATAGGATAAATATATGATTAATTTTAAGGTAAAAGTAACAATATACAACAAATCAAATACATTTGAAACATATCGTAATGATGAGTGACGCTTTTCGGTTGTTACTAATGTAATTATCAATATAACATACATTTTGCCACTACAAATAAACACACATACATCAAAAATCGTTACAGGACTTTGCATTAATTAATGAATTATAGTTTACAAATTTACCACTGTATCCGATATATAATGTACAAGGTATGAAATAAGCAACAAAATGCGATGGATGAAATATTAATTGATTCACAGTTTTATTAATATTTATTATGGATTAAAATTTGACTGTAGGATTCTTGTCCTGTCCAAACGATGGATCGGAAGTTGTTATAGATGTTCCTGAATTTGAAGCCCAAACGTTCTCATTTCCACCGCCAGAAACAGACGGATTTCCAATGTGATTGTTTTTTAAAGTATATGTAAAAGCAATATCAGAAAAGAAAAGATGCAAAAATATCATTGGGCACTATATATGTCATGTTTTCGTCTACTCAATCAAAAATGCATGCACGCAATTAACGAAATTCAGCTTATATATTTTTGTGTATATCAGCTCTTCTACTTGTACATGGACGTTTAAGGGGGAAGAAGGGTCAGGAATCATCATTCACGTTTTTAACATGACGTTTGAAGGATCCGACAGCCTCAGTGTTGATGATGATGCTGGTATTTTTTTAAAATCTATTCTGAGAGAAAGAGAGGGAGAGAGAGTCTACTCTACAATAACGATATCATATGTATTTTGTAATACTATTTGAGTTTCTCATAAAAGTTTCGTTGCTTTAATGTGAATTTTTAAAAAATTTCAGTAGGCTTTGGGACACGAACAACTTTCAGAGGCCCGCTCACCAAAGAGTCAGATAATCGAAATCGGATATCAATTGATAGTTCTATGAAAGTCATATTGACCACAGACAACAACTTCAACAAAATGGAGAGGTTTACGGTATCAGTTAACAGCGGCAGGGATTCTGGTAAGAAATTATCAAGGTCATTGTAAAATCTGGTTACAAGGAGGAGCTATTTTTGTGATCGGCTTCGGCCGATCACTATTGTGTCCATATGAGGCATCCGGCACATGCTTCCACGTGCGCACACATTTCGCTTGCAAAAGTAGTTCTTATCAAAACTTGAAGTTCGGTTTAGTATTAATATAACATTTTACTCAGTTTTATTTCAATTCTTTTACCTTAAGAAAAGCAAACATACATAAAATACAGTTCGACTTGTTAATTGAAGAATGCACATTTTGTCTCACGCGTAAGAATTCCGATCGGAAGATTCATTCAGTAATGCAGTTGACCTCAATGAACTGACCTCAATCATAAGAAGATAATCCATGAACTACCTCGATCTATTGATGTTGCATAATAGTAGCTAGGAAGACGGCTTGATTTATAAACAAGGTTACGTTATAATGCGACCTCAATAGCAAGTTCTGATGGCATTCAATGTTTTTCACCGGCATGAATTAAATTATTTTTATACAACTCTTTCTTTGTATAAGTGTTAATGCTCTTTGAAGACCCCTACTCTGTATTCTGAAGACGAAGAAGAAGAAGATACATTCACATTTAATAATTACGTTAAAAATATAAACCTAGACAATGAGTTTACGAACGGCTTTCCCAAAATTTATTTCAAAATTAAATTTGTTGACGGTTTATAATGATGAAATAATGGTGTACAGATTCAATATATTCTATATTTTGTAAAAATACAGTACTTTTTAAATTATTTTACATCAAACTGATCATGATAATTGCTTCTAGCTATCAATATATCATTATTGCCGATCATTCCTTTAAAAGGAATACTTGTTCGTCTGTGTCTGTCGTCAGGCAGTGTGTAACGTGCATCGGGCAATTGTTGAATATTTTGGCTTTCAGTTTTTTTCATAAACTTTCAAGCTTAACCAAACTTATTTCGATTTCTTCGAATATGCATTATCGTTAATAGTTTAACATACACCTCTAGAACCGGAAAGGTTTCAGAGCAAAAAAATGAGGAATAAAATGGTAGTGCAATCTTCTTCTTAATTATGGGCGTTTATACCTGGGTCACCTTTAAAGTCCTTCACTACATCAAAAACTATTTGAGACAGTACGCCACATGATGGCTTTAAAGGTTGTTAAACTTGTTGTAACGATTATATTCGTTGAAAATCAGCATAGCTCAGTGGTTAAACCATTAGTCGCGTGAACCGCAGATCATTACGAGGTCCTTTGCTCATATTTTTTTAATACAATTTGTGAAAATAGTTTTCAACTTATTTTATTTCCTTTTTATATCTATAATCTTTTATAAAATCTATTATAATCAAGTAATTTTTTGTTGATTTGAGAAATTATTTCAAGAGGTAGCTAATGAGCAACCGTAGGTCTAGGTAACAAAATTTTATTAATTCGTCGGCTTAAGAAGAAACATGCCCTGTCACGCTGAATCCTAAAAATAATTATGACTTCAAATATTTTAATTATCTTATTTGGCGAATGTTTACCCTATCATTCCCATCGCTTTGCAAGCGACAGACGAATAATGCTGAAGGTAATCCGAATATAGTCAGCCTTCGTTAGTAGATTTATCAATAACGATCAAAAGCCCTACAACTCTCAATTGATATTTGGTCGTCATTGATGTATGTCTATCGACGATTAAGAAAGTTCAATATCAAGATGTTGACCAACTGAGGACTGCTAAAACAAACTGTCTGCCGATGGTCAGTCGATGATCAAGTTTTGCTCGGCGAATTCTTCAACGTCTGCCCTACACGACAAATCAGTCATCGACGATGAAAACAAACGAAAATACGTTTAACCCGATATGCAAAACGGGCCAGCTAAAACAATATATGTTTAAATCGAACAGGAAAATGCGTACTGCTAATGAGTTGACGATTGTTACCTGAGAATCCCTTTTTAGACTAAAAAAGAGTCGATAGTTTGTTGTTTTTGGAAATGTGACTTTGATTTTAGCATCAAATTTGCTGATAACTACTGGAAATGATAAAGTGAAAGACCCTTTTGCAAGAGGTGCCCTTTTTAGTCAACTTTAAAGACAGCGTCAAACACTGACATGTAGATTTATCTCAGAGAAATAAGGGTATGCTGTTGTATTTCTGTGTGTTCAATTAACAGACTTTACAGATATATCACGAAATACTGATATACTATGTGTGAAACTTTCAATGACCAAAACCTCGGTACAGTTGTATAAATTCAAAATATGTGCTGCGACACTGTTTGAGTAAGTGCAGAGTACTCGAGCTCAAGTAAAGTAACCGGGAGAGAGAATAACAAAACCCCCCAAAAATTTCAAGGCTTGAAACATAACAGTCCGAAATAGTCCAGAGCCTCCAGGAAACCCAATAGCACGCATAAACACAGAAAATATTTTTATTGATATGCGTAAGAGATTACTCAATATCGACCTCTCCAAAGAAGACATATATACATATAGGTAATACCCCAAAGGAAAACCCAATAATGTAACAAACAGAAAAGTTAGAATCATTTGTAACTTTAAAAATTGAAAAATTAAATTCAAAAGTGTACACAAAAAATAGAACTAAAACAAAACATTTCAATATAACTAGCATGATCTAACTAAATATTGCAAAGGTTTAGTCCAATATCTTTCTGGGGCAACATGTGCAACGTCAATAAAATCTTTTCTGGACTAGTGTCGATCTTTCAATGACCTGAATCACATCGTCTAATGCACGAGTCTGACAATTTAACGTATGGACATTCCCTAATTGACCATCTCCACTCAAACGTTGATGTTTATTTCATATGTACACAATTGTACGAATAATATTTGATGAAACTTTTGTATTCTTTTGTATGTACACCTGTACGAAAAATCAACTGGAAATATAGACCCCTAGGTACTTGGCCTTAGTGGTAACACACAGCTCCAATAGAAGGAGCTGGCCGTTGAAAAATGTACCACCAAGGCAAAGTTTGGGTCAATTATTTCTATCCTATCAAGAGCCGCGTTATAACAAGAATGAAATTATTAACGTTAAAATAATCTATGATATAAAAATGTAATATTTTAATAATGCATACAGACAATGTCTGTAATAGGATCAATTTTACCCTTCGTAGACCCAGTTTGTTTTATCATAACAGTACTTAGAAACATTTTTGGCGTATAACATTCATAAAACGCAATTCAATCAGTTACATTTATCATCATATCATATCAAAGCATGTTACAAAATATACATGTGGTATCGAGAAACATGCTGCCATAGTATCATGATGTTATTATTTAATGTACTTATAATGTAACATTTGTTAAAAAGCCTTGAGGTATTGAATTAGATATATGCAATGTTTAAATATTAAATAATTGTAACAAATGCAAAATATGAATTTATAACTTCTGAGAAACATTCATTAACAATTTGTGAACATACATAAAATTAAAGTTTCAAATATATTTGTAGGAACATGTCCTGGATCCAAGACCATTCAAGCTACCGACAGTTTCCAGACAATAACCTCGGCAAACTTTCCCGAATCATATGGAATGTAAGTGAGAGATAGAAAATTGTATTTGGTATTATGTCATCATACATATAATATACATATTGTTCAGAGTAAGATTCAATATCAAATGGTTATACGTTATAGACTAGCTGTTCAAAATTCATTATACAAATGATACCAGGATAACCCATTAAAGCTTGGAAACTTCCCATAGACTTTTAAATAATTACATGACATTTTTTTTAGCTTTTACAGCGACCCTTTATATTGTTGAAACAAAGTGTTGGCACTGTGTTGATTCTACTATTCAAAGCGCTATAAACAATTCCTAGTATACAATGTGTACATATGATAGCATCGTTAATATGCATTTAGTTATATTATATACTGTCTTATAAACAACATATCACCATTATTAAGTCTAAAATGTAAGATAAAACTTTTATATTTTGTGTTTAGAACACCCCCCCCCCCTCCCCCCGTTGGAACATTTAATACGGGGTGGTAGAATATTCAAGTCTTAAATGTCATTAAAGTAAAAGGTGTCGGTTTGACATGCCTTGACACGAGGTATAAAAATTCTTCAGCTGAGGATGCTCTGGTATTTCGTACAAATACAGCTGATCTCAGTGTATTTTTTTAATGACAGTGCACTGCCATAACAGACGTTATATGCATGGTTTAGTCAAGTTGTTGAATCGTGTCTTCCACATTCAAACTGTCAAGTGAACTAAGTACTTTGTATTTAAGAATACTAAATGGAGATGTGTTTTAAATTAATATACCGACCCATTTTGTTTTGACATATTTGTAATCGATATCAATAATTTGTAAAGTATACTTAGTTGCATTTTGTTCAAATAACTTATAAACAAAACTTCAAAATAATGTTTAAACAATAATAGAAATATCATTGTATTCAATTTTCGAACCATTGGGACTCATTGTCTCTTTATCAGTGGTTAGAAAAAACAAATTCATTGTCTGAAAATCTTTTTTTTTTCAATTGTAGTTTCTCCCTCCCGGAATATTGACTTATTAGTTGGATTTTCTCTTTTTAAAGTCATGCTTCAACCCTACTATAACATATTTTTATGTAATTTATCACCAATATCCGTTTAAAATTATTTGTTTCAGAGTATTTTCCTTTCTCCTGAATATCTAGTTCTGTGCTAGGATCAAATAAGAAATATTTAACTTCACATTCTACGTACAATTATACCTTGTTACAGATAATTAGATGATACTGTTTTAGTTTAAAATGAATGAAATCAAATTCAAAGCACATCAAATTGATAATTAAACATCAAGTATACTTATATGGTACTCTTGCGTATTTTGTGTCCATTATTACCTTGTTTTGATGATTGAATTGGTTGATGAATTATAAATTTATATAAAATCAATATTATTCAGTTTAAAGGACTTATCGTCAATTCTAAAACATCAAATTTATGTGATTTAATATGCATTTTTCTTCCAATGCCCATTAGTAATTAGATTAAGGTATCCGACCCTCAATGTTAGAGTATATTCTTTATAAATGAAAAGAAAATTAATAATGGCATCCAAGCATATTTGGAAAGTTATTGCAAATTTGCTCTCGGTGAATATAATTGAAAAAAATATACAAGCTGAGATTAAATTTAAATAAGAAATTGTACATCTACATTGGTGGACCGTGGCTCAAACCCATTTACATATACGTAGTGGATCTCCATAGAGACTCGAATCCAAGCATTTTGTTAAATAACTGAGCGTAATATTAACACTAGAACAGTAAAATTTTGTCTATAAAAAAATTGATAGTTCAAATAAAAAAAAAATCCAATTATTAAGAATTATCGAACGTGACTGAGGATCGGAGATCGAGAGATGAGATCGTGAGATTAGTATCATCATTTTTAATAAATTTATTTTATCATTTAAAAGGTGACCGACCGAATCAAGCAGAACCATCTTAAATAAAGCTTGAACTTTGTGCAGTTGTGTTAGACAGCGTGTTTTTTTCATGGCTAGCCACTTAGCCATCAACAAAATGTGTATGGCTTTTTAGCTAAACCTTTGCAATGGCGCAAATTTTGCTTGAAACCAGCGTCATCCTGAATTTGTTTTGACGCATAAAAGTTGACAAGATTAGGATATAATGCAGGATGCACAAAACATTATAGAAATAGAAATAATTAAGTTAAATACTACCTTATCCTATCCTATCCTGCATTTCGTAGCCAATCAGATTTGAATATATGTTTACTAGTGATTTGCGAAACGAAATTTATGTAATTAGTTTCATTTGTAATACAAAGTACAACATTTATTGTATAAATGATAGATAGTGTGATAAATTCGCAAAACGGTGAAGAAAATTGATGCGCGCTACACTTTTGTTGATTCGGAAAAGCGTAAGTATGCAAATACTGTAAACAATTTATGTTACACAATACAGCGTGAAATTAAAATATGAATGATTTTTTTCATTTGTTTTATTTAAAGACCTTTACAGTTTAAATACTGAAGAATCCAATCGACGAACAATTCGACATATAAATTGTAGACGAATAAAAAAAACGGACGCCATGTATGTGTGTGTGTGACTTTTAACATTTCTTATTTCTTCAATGTCTGATCACAAAGACGTATATATGTACCCACAAATAAACTGAATAATTATGAAGTATAAGCTAACTTTAAACGCGAATACATTTATACTTTAACAATAAATCCGCATCATATAAGAATAAATGCAATATTTATAATGATTCATGAAGTAAAGAATAAAACTGAAAAAATAAGTTCTACTTAGCCTAATTTTGTTTAGTTGTAATTACAAATAATTGAACTGTTTTTGTGCTATGCCAAACGTTCATGTAAACCTTGAGTTAAATAGGTTAAATCGCGCTTTTTGTTGCTTTCACAAAAACAAACACAAAAGAAAAGAAAAACAAAGCGTGATTAAGATCATTATCATTATTATTATTAAAGTTAAAATCTTAAGTCAAACACATCATTCTACTGTTCCTTATTTATAACAATAATAGTTAAGAATTTACATATATCGTTTACTTATAGTCAACAAATGGTGCGAAGCGTAATGTATGCGTAAAAAGTGAAATGCCTCAACAGGTATAAGTGTGATCGACTAAAGTAAAATACAAACACTGTAACAAAAGCCAAAATATTAGCACCCCACCCCCTCCAAGAAAAAGACAACAAATACGGAAGAGATATTCTTTGCTCGCTACTTGATTTTGTTTTCCCTTGGACTGAAATGTCACACTTTCATTGGTTTAAACATAGCAGGTGATTGCCTCATATATCTCTATATTTGTTCGGTGAGAAATAATATTAGGCAATATGGCCGTCATTTGCCGACGCTTCGCTTACTCATTTCGACACGTCATAGTATTTAATACTAACCCGCATGCCATAAGTTCTTATACTATTTGGAGTAGTTGCCCTTTGAAATTCTTTAAAATGAGAGTAGTTGCCCTTCGAATATTGACGTCAAATTGTTCTGTCTGGAGCAAAACAAAATGGCAGCGTCGAAATTTGCTCAAATCTGTGCGGAAATGGAGAAAACATATAAAATTGAAAAGCCACAAAACATTGTAAGTAAACATGGGTTAAGCAAATATTTTTAAAGAGTATTTTAAAGGTGAGATTGAAAATTTTAAAGAGTTTAAATGAGTTAAATTGAACGAGATGTTAGGCATCTTGTACATGGTTTTGCGTAGGTCATCGTTATTTGTGATTAAATATATCGCTTGATAGTCCTCGGGAAAACAAAACACTTATTTGGTTAGTTACTGACTCACTACGGAAATATATTGGGTTGATCATTCTCATAGACGGCTCGGTTTCGCCTCGCCATCTATGAGATCGATCAACCCAATATATTTCCGTAGTGAGTCAGTAACTAACTAATAAGTAATAGTATCAATATATCATAGAATTATGCTAGCACTTTTTTAATCGTTTTACAGAGACGGAGACTGTGACGTCACAATAACAGCTGACGAAGGAATGGTTATTGTTTTCTCTTTCCCCTGTCTTATCATCGATCGATATCGGGATTTATGTTTTGACTACTTGACTTTGTCTACAGGTACAAGTATAAAATCCTTTTTGGATGATTTGGTTCTACGAAAACTCATTTTTATATTAATTAATTTTTATGAAATGCAATAAAAATTGCACGATACATTTGTATTTTCAAGATCAGCCCCTAACTACGTAAGCTTTCGATCTCAAATTCTTTGATTTATTACTTGTCACCAATTTATAACATTTGATATCAATTTTAAGCTTGGAATTTCGGGAGTACGTGATATTTTACGATGTAGTGAAGTTGGAAATTCGATATATTGATTAGTTAGAGCTTCAAAAATAACTATTATTATCAGAATTGTGTAAATCAAATGGTTTGATTAAAGCAAAGATTAAAATGTTTTCATTATCTTTAACCATATTCTACATTAAAGGCTCAATTTTTATGTAAGTAGATTTAGAAATGATTCGTGTCTTGTAACAATACCTACTCAAATGGGATAAGGGAACTTAATTTTGCATTAGAGTACAGTTTCCCAGTTGACAGTTACAACAACTAAAAACACATTTGGCCTAAAAGCTCTAATCGGTATGGAACCATCCTCAATTAATTAGGATTTAATGTTGCTCAAATCAGGATCCAACATTTGGTAGGGGCATTTTACATAGGTATATATATAGAGAGAAAATCCTGGAAACTATCGTTCTAAAATTACTATAAAAACCCAAGAGGACTCAAAGTTGAATAGAATCAACCTCAGGGAATAAAGATTTAACTCGGTCCAAAGCATCCCATTTTCAGGGTTTGGGTGGGGCCTCAGTGTTTTCCCAAAGTTTTACTTTGGAATATATAGATAAAACAATTAGAAAATATTATTCTTAAAATCGCCCCCCAACACAAATATCTGAAAATTGTATGGAATCATTCTCAGGTAGTGTAGATTAAAATACGTCCAATTAATGAATCCAAGGGTTAGTGTGGTACCTGAATGGGAAAGGAGATGAAATTTTACTTTCGAATATATTGAAAAAAAATCTTCAAATCTTTCTCAAAAAAACTAAACAACAAAACCAAATTAATATGTAATTTCAGAATATGTTGATACGCTAAAGACAAACTTCTTTTAACATTACTAGTGACATTTCTAGACATGATATATTAGATATAAATAGAATGTATAAATCCATACCATATTTTCAACTGTGCAGTGTGTTACATGTACTATCAGCCAATAAAGATTTTCCACTGTTTCATAAAAAACACCAAAAATCGTATAAAATAATGAAAAGCATACATTCTTCTTTGAACGACAAAATCATGTTTCCCAAATAACTTTATAATGATCCATAAAAAATGTTGGTGTAGCATTCCACCTAGGATTTGGTTGGTTATTGTTGCTCAGATGAAAGATTTTATCCCTGCGCCACCTGTGCTGGTTTGATTATAATCAAAAATTAACATATGCAAATTATTATTACCCGCTTGCATAAGAATCAGAAATTATTTATACACTTAAGTATAGTACTTATTTTATTTGAAGTTGACGATCAAGAATAAATCCTAGGTTATAAAATGGTTGATGTATTATTCTGCATTATGTAAAAAAAAACCACACATGTTAAACTAATATTAATGGGGAACAAGACGTTGCAATGGAAAATTAATTGTCAATGTTTTTTGGGGTTTTTTTTTGTTGGGGGGGGGGGGTTACAAGTGCTCCCCTTCTCTAATATTATGATTATTTTTTTATATTTTCATTTTTCTGCAATAAATATTATATTCGATGGCAATCCTTTTCGCGTCATTAAAAAA
The DNA here is from genome assembly GCF_963853765.1 of Magallana gigas. Classification (NCBI taxonomy): domain Eukaryota; kingdom Metazoa; phylum Mollusca; class Bivalvia; order Ostreida; family Ostreidae; genus Magallana; species Magallana gigas. The sequence continues at coordinate 25,527,480 of NC_088862.1, forward strand.
TTCTAAGAACAGAAATAAGTTTTTAAATTATTTACAGCATTAACTTTTTAACATAGAAATATTATAATTTTATGAAAATATTGCTAAAATTAAAACTTCAAAGTTTTGAGTTTTTTATTCTAAATTTTAACAAAATGTAATGGCACATAAATTATACCCAGTGATTTAAAAAAAAATATTACTCAATATTAAATATACTTTATAATATAAAATAATATCATGACAACTTTCTTGGCATTGAAGGTAGATAATGAAATACGAATCACACACATAAATCTGGAATAATGACTATTTGTGACAGTTTCTGTTTTGAACCGTCAAAAAAGTAGTCAATTGTTATACCCCCGAAAACGAAGTTGGGAAGGGTGGTATATAGGAAACACTTTGTCTGTTCGTCTGTCTTTCCTTCCGTCGGTCTGTCCGTCTGTGCAAAATGTGTGTCCGGTCCATATCTTTCTTATTGAGACACACTGAAAGTTCCTACTTCATACTAATATTGCTTATGACCAGAGGGTGTGTCATGACCTTGAACCAAGTTCAATTTCGCAAGATCAAGGTCACTTGCAGGAAGAGTGCAAAATTCGTGCCAGGTCCATATCTTTCCAATAGAGAAACACTGGAAGTTCCTACTTCACTCACAGATTGCTTTTGAGCTTATGGTGTGACGAGACATTGAACTTAGATCATTCGGGCAAGTTCAAGGTCACTGGCAGGAAAAATGCAAAATTCTTGTCAGGTCCATATCTTTTTAATGGATAAACAATAGAAGTTCCTACTTCACACAAAGATTGCTTATGACATGAGGGTGTTTCACGACATTGACCAAGGTCAATTGGGTAAAGTCAAGGTCATTGACTGGAACATTAAAAAAAAATTGTCTTTTATGTAGAAACATAAGCAAGTCCAGAAAGATCTCTTATGACCTGAAGGTGTGTCTGACCTTGACTCAAGGTCATTCGGGCAAGTTAAAGGTCATTGTTTATAAAAATGCTTAATTTCTGTCTGTGTCATGTGTTGTATAAATGGAAATTATAGTTTTCTTTTAAATTAACAGTTGTTATCGATAGAACATGGACGGTTAGCTAGATAGCATCCATTATTTGTTATCATAAAAAATATTTGAGTTATGATTTTTTCTTAGCGGGGATTATCATTTGTGAGCTTGTTCACAGTACCTCTAGTTAAGATTTATTCATCAACGTGAAGTGAATGATCATTGCAATGAACTAATGATTATATTAACCACTTAAAAATTTGTACATTAATATTTATGAAATTAGAAATGTTAAATTTCCCCAACTTTTGAACTTTTATTTAGGACATTATACTTTATACAACTGATCAAAATATATTACCCTATAAAAAAGAGGAATATCTGGGTTTTGGACAACACACAACAAAATAAAGATTTTTTTCTTTACATAAATAAAGATTATATAAATGATTCAAACAACTTGATGTCCATAATAGTCATTGCATTTTACGACGTCATATATCTCCAAATATATTCATGTGTAAAGAATTTTTTAAAGTTTGTCCACTAGTAGCTAATAATCGTCTATCCTCTACAGAAAAGGAAACGTATTATACATGCCTTCCATTCCGAAATGCAATCAACAGCCAAACAACGGGAAATAATCTTCGTATCAAATTTAAATCGAATGACAGAGGTGATTTAGCAAAAGAGTTTGGATTTGCTGTAACTTTCAAGCAAAAAGGTATTAAAATGAAAAAAAAAATAACCTTGATTTATTGACCAATTACCATAAAGAGTATCAGATAAATCAATTTTGAATTATCAAATCATTATTAAACAGCTGAACAACAATCTTGTTTTTAATGATGAATTTTAACTTACTTAAACTCCTGCGTGCAGCCATTGAAGAGTGCAAACAGAATGTCACAGGAACAGAGTCGGGTGTATGTGACATCAACGCTGTATGTATCAACACAGATGGATCGTTTGAATGCGAATGCAAGGACGGATTTACAGGAAGTGGCTTTGCGTGCATAGGTATAAGCAAACATTTTATACAATTGCAGTTGACAGTAGTTTTAATATGAAATACCTCAGACCATTTATAATATGTATTTTACCGTGTCACTAAAGTGAGAATTTTTTTTGTGCTTTGTTTGTCAAAACTAGAGCATTCCCAACTTCCTTATTGGAAATCGGCAATATAACAAAGACAACATTTATGTAAAGCAGCTTTCTGATGAGAGAAACTGAAATATTAAAATCATGAATCTCCTCCCCGAAACTGTCATATAATTTCTCAAAAACTATAAATAACGATAACTTTTTAAAAAACGCATGCTATTTTATTTGCCAATTTTGCAGATTTTTTGTTTATTATAAAATAATAGTCGAGAAAGATAAACTCGAGACAAAAAGAAAAGTAGTTGATATGTAAAAGAAGCAGGTAAAAAGATAACCAATTTCTTCGCCATATATTTCTCATCAATCTAATTCTAAACGTTAACAATTTTCAAGTAACATACATGTCATCATTATTTCTGTTAAAGCATCGACTACCATGTCAAGAAAGAAGATACTGCTGCCCCTGTACCTAGTCTGGTCCCTGGGGACAACTGTCAACGGAGCAATGCTCTTGATTCTGCTGTACAAAATGGCCGCTGCACGGAATAGCGACATTTGGTAACCATTTGGTAACCACGGAAAGCAATTGTCCATCTATCAGATTAATAAAATGTTGATAAATTTCTGGTTTATTTCTCTTCATCTATTTGGATCTAAATACTACAACCACACATAGACACATTCACACTCAAATAAATGTTAGTTCTATAAAGGGCGATCCTACATTTGTATAACAATGAAATCCCCGTAAAATTTTAAAAATGTGGTTGTTTTACCAAAATGTTCGTTCCATGAGTCGTATTCAACTTTTGCAAAACGAGGAGTACTGTTTGATTTTGTAATGAGTTCTATGGATTTTGTCGGCTGAATGAAAAATAAGACTTTGAAAAGAAAATAAACAAGTTTAATTTGAATACGAATAATACTAAACAAAACAAATTAATATTCTCACTCCCCCTTTCACTCCATTCTCATTCGAAAATGACTTCCATAATATAATTCAATTAAACAAGTTAACAAATAGCTGATACTATTCCAAACTTGAATGTGTTTTTCATCACAGTGCGTCTGAAATAAAATGGTATGAAACTGAAAAAAAAAATGTTTTTTTAGAATCTGTTTCAACCAATAAAACGCTGGTTGAAAAATTACTCAAACATTGTCAAAGTTCAATATTTAAAAAAAAAACAACGTAAAAATACATGAACTTTAAATTTCAGCTTTGCATAAAGAAAAATTAAATTGTGACAACAGTCACTTTAATACTGATAACCTCACTTTGAAAAGGAAGCCAGTCACGTAATACATCAAGAACAATATGCTACTGTGACGCCCCTGCGCTAGTCACACTGCCTGTATCGTGCGCCCTTACCAAAAGCTCCAGACTCACAGGTCTCTCGCTTGCAGCCTGCAACCAATTCTTACTAGTACGCCCCGCTCAATGCAGCATGCGTCCCCGACATTCGTCTGTTACCCACGACCTTCCATAGGGTAGGTTCAAATCTAGCGCCCACAGTCTGAAGTACAGGGAATTGAACCAAACACCTCTTTGCACTGAAATATTGCACTGTGACTAATAAACTCCCGATGAAAATACCAAGATATAAACGGCATTCAGAAGTTGGAGTTCTATTCGCTTTTCGCTATTCACTATTCAAAAAGCGAATAGAATTCTGTTGTCAGTTCTCTATTCAAATTACCGTAAACATGCTAATAAACGTATATTCAAAATTTCATAATAACTTCCGTTTTTATTTGAAAAAAATAGTTTTATGGTCAAAATTATTACATGTTGACCTACCCTAAACATTGACATAATGATCACGACCAGTAAGAGGCGTAGCCTGGCGAAAAATGCGACATTTCGTATAATACAGTTATAATGGGATTCCTTTCAAGGGGCTGGCTGACACCCTGTATCCCATTTTTGGGCCTTCATATTTGGTGAGGAAGGGGCCCCGGGACAGCCCAGTCGACCCTCAAAAGGAATTGGGTTTGCACGACCAGTAAGAGGCTAAGCTAGCCTGGCGAAAAATGCGACATTTCGTATAATACAGTTATAATGGGATTCCTTTCAAGGGGCTGGCTAACACCCTGTATCCCATATTTGGGCCTTCATATTTGTAGAGGATGGGGCCCCAGGACAGCCCAGTCGACCCTCAAAAGGAATTGGGTTTACACGACCAGTAAGAGGCTAAGCTAGCCTGGCGAAAAATGCGACATTTCGTATAACACAGTTATTATGGGATATCTTTGAAAGGGCTGGCTTACACCCTGTGTCCCATTTTTGGGCCTTCATATTTAGTAAGGATGGGGCCCCGGGACAGCCCAGTCGACCCTCAAAAGGAATTGGGTTTACACGACCAGTAAGAGGCCTAGCTAGCCTGGCGAAAAATGCGACATTTCGTATAATACAGTTATAATGGGATTTCTTTCAAGGGGCTGGCTACCACCCTGTATCCCATATTTGGGCCTTCATATTTGGTGAGGATGGGGCCCCGGGGCAGACCAGTCCATCCTCAAAAGGAATTGGGTTTACACGACCAGTAAGAGGCTAAGCTAGCCTGGCGAAAAATGCGACATTTCGTATAATACAGTTATTATGGGATATCTTTGAAAGGGCTGGCTAACACCCTGTATCCCATATTTGGGCCTTCATTTTTGGTTAGGATGGGGCCCCGGAACAGCCCAGTCGACCCTCAAAAAGAATTGGGTTTATACGACCAGCAAGAGGCTTAGCTAGCCTGGCGAAAAATGCGACATTTCGTATAATACAGTTATAATGGGATTCCTTTCAAGGGGCTGGCTAACACTCTGTATCCCATATTTGGGCCTTCATATTTAGTGACGATGGGGCCCCGGGAAAGCCCAGTCGACCCTCAAAAGGAGTTGGGTTTACACGACCAGTAAGAGGCTTATCGAGCCTGGCGAAAAATGCGACATTTCGTATAATACAGTTATAATGGGATTCCTTTCAAGGGGCTGGATAACACCCTGTATCCCATATTTGGGCCTTCATATTTGGTGACGATTGGGCCCCGGGAAAGCCCAGTTGACCCGCAAAAGGAATTGGGTTTACACGACCAATAAGAGGCTTATCTAGCCTGGCGAAAAATACTACATTTCGTATAATACAATTATTATGGGATTCCTTTCAAGGGGCTGGCAAACACCTCGTATCCAATATTTGGGCCTTCATATTTGTAGAGGATGGGGCCCCGGGACAGCCTAGTCGACCCTCAAAAGGAACTGGGTTTACACGACCAGTAACAGGCTTAGCTAGCCTGGCGAAAAATGCGACATTTCGTATAATACAGTTATAATGGGATTCCTTTCAAGGGGCTTGCTAACACCCTGTATCCCATTTTTTGGCCTTCATAATTGGTGAGGATGGGGCCCCGGGAAAGCCCAGTCGACCCTCAAAAGGAATTGGGTTTACACGACCAGTAAGAGGCTTATCTAGCCTGGCGAAAAATGCGACATTTCGTATAATACAGTTATTATGGAATTCCTTTCAAGGGGCTGGCTAACACCCTGTATCCCATAGGATGGGACCCCGGGACAGCCCAGTTGACCCTCAAAAGAGATTGGGTTTACACGACCATAAGGAGGCTTAGCTAGCCTGGCGAAAAATGCGACATTTCGTATAATACAGTTATAATAGGAATCCTTTCAAGGGGCTGGCTGTATGCCATATTTGGGCCTTCATATTTGGTGAGGATGGGGCCCCGGGACAGCCCAGTCGACCCTCAAAAGGAATTGGGTTTGCACGACCAGTAAGAGGCTTAGCTAGCCTGGCGAAAAATGCGACATTTCGTATAATACAGTTATAATGGGATTCCTTTCAAAGGGCTAGCTGACACCCTGTATCCCATATTCGGGCCTTCATATTTGGTGAGGATGGGGCCCCGGGACAGCCCAGTCGACCCTCAAAAGGAGTTGGGTTTACACGACCAGTAAGAGGCTTATCGAGCCTGGTGAAAAATGCGACATTTCGTATAATACAGTTATAATGGGATTCCTTTCAAGGGGCTGGCTAACACCCTGTATCCCATATTTAGGCCTTCATATTTGGTGAGGATGGGACCCCGGGACAGCCCAGTCGACCCTCAAAAGGAATTGGGTTTACACGACCAGAAGGAGGCTTAGCTAGCCTGGCGAAAAATGCGACATTTCGTATAATACAGTTATAATGGGATTCCTTTCAAGGGGCTGGCTATATCCCATATTTGGGCCTTCATATTTGGTGAGGATGGGGCCCCGGGACAGCCCAGTCGACCCTCAAAAGGAATTGGGTTTGCACGACCAGTAAGAGGCTAAGCTAGCCTGGCGAAAAATGCGACATTTCGTATAATACAGTTATAATGGGATATCTTTCAAGGGGCTGGCTGACACCCTGTATCCCATATTCGGGCCTTCATATTTGATGAGGATGGGACCCCGGGACAGCCCAGTCGACCCTCAAAAGGAATTGGGTTTACACGACCAGAAGGAGGCTTAGCTAGCCTGGCGAAAAATGCGACATTTCGTATAATACAGTTATAATGGGATTCCTTTCAAGGGGCTGGCTATATCCCATATTTGGGCCTTCATATTTGGTGAGGATGGGGCCCCGGGACAGCCCAGTTGACCCTCAAAAGGAATTGGGTTTACACGACCAGTAAGAGGCTAAGATAGCCTGGCGAAAAATGCGACATTTCGTATAATACAGTTATAATGGGATTCCTTTCAAGGGGCTGGCTAACACCCTGTATCCCATGTTAGGGCCTTCATATTTGGTGAGGATGGGGCCCCGGGACAGCCCAGTCGACTCTCAAAAGGAATTGGGTTTACACGACCAGTAAGAGGCTAAGATAGCCTGGCGAAAAATGCGACATTTCGTATAATACAGTTATTATGGAATTCCTTTCAAGGGGCTGGCTAACACCCTGTATCCCATAGGATGGGACCCCGGGACAGCCCAGTTGACCCTCAAAAGAGATTGGGTTTACACGACCATAAGGAGGCTTAGCTAGCCTGGCGAAAAATGCGACATTTCGTATAATACAGTTATAATAGGAATCCTTTCAAGGGGCTGGCTGTATGCCATATTTGGGCCTTCATATTTGGTGAGGATGGGGCCCCGGGACAGCCCAGTCGACCCTCAAAAGGAATTGGGTTTGCACGACCAGTAAGAGGCTTAGCTAGCCTGGCGAAAAATGCGACATTTCGTATAATACAGTTATAATGGGATTCCTTTCAAAGGGCTAGCTGACACCCTGTATCCCATATTCGGGCCTTCATATTTGGTGAGGATGGGGCCCCGGGACAGCCCAGTCGACCCTCAAAAGGAGTTGGGTTTACACGACCAGTAAGAGGCTTATCGAGCCTGGTGAAAAATGCGACATTTCGTATAATACAGTTATAATGGGATTCCTTTCAAGGGGCTGGCTAACACCCTGTATCCCATATTTAGGCCTTCATATTTGGTGAGGATGGGACCCCGGGACAGCCCAGTCGACCCTCAAAAGGAATTGGGTTTACACGACCAGAAGGAGGCTTAGCTAGCCTGGCGAAAAATGCGACATTTCGTATAATACAGTTATAATGGGATTCCTTTCAAGGGGCTGGCTATATCCCATATTTGGGCCTTCATATTTGGTGAGGATGGGGCCCCGGGACAGCCCAGTCGACCCTCAAAAGGAATTGGGTTTGCACGACCAGTAAGAGGCTAAGCTAGCCTGGCGAAAAATGCGACATTTCGTATAATACAGTTATAATGGGATATCTTTCAAGGGGCTGGCTGACACCCTGTATCCCATATTCGGGCCTTCATATTTGATGAGGATGGGACCCCGGGACAGCCCAGTCGACCCTCAAAAGGAATTGGGTTTACACGACCAGAAGGAGGCTTAGCTAGCCTGGCGAAAAATGCGACATTTCGTATAATACAGTTATAATGGGATTCCTTTCAAGGGGCTGGCTATATCCCATATTTGGGCCTTCATATTTGGTGAGGATGGGGCCCCGGGACAGCCCAGTTGACCCTCAAAAGGAATTGGGTTTACACGACCAGTAAGAGGCTAAGATAGCCTGGCGAAAAATGCGACATTTCGTATAATACAGTTATAATGGGATTCCTTTCAAGGGGCTGGCTAACACCCTGTATCCCATGTTAGGGCCTTCATATTTGGTGAGGATGGGGCCCCGGGACAGCCCAGTCGACTCTCAAAAGGAATTGGGTTTACACGACCAGTAAGAGGCTAAGATAGCCTGGCGAAAAATGCGACATTTCGTATAATACAGTTATAATGGTTTCCTTTAAAGGTGCTGGCTTACACCCTGTATCCCATGTTAGGGCCTTCATATTTGGTGAGGATGGGGCCCCGGGACAGCCCAGTCGACCCTCAAAAGAAATTGGGTTTGCACGACCAGTAAGAGGCAAAAATAGCCTGGCGAAATATGCGACATTTCGTATAATACAGTTATAATGGGATTCCTTTCAAGGGGCTGGCTGTATCCCATATTTGGGCCTTCATATTTGGTGAGGATGGGGCCCCGGGACAGCCCAGTTGACCCTCAAAAGGAATTGGGTTTACACGACCAGTAAGAGGCTTAGCTAGCCTGGCGAAAAATGCGACATTTCGTATAATACAGTTATAATTGGATTCCTCTCAAGGGGCTGGCTGACACCCTGTATCCCATGTTAGGGCCTTCATATTTGATGAGGATGGGGCCCCGGGAAAGCCCAGTCGACCCTCAAAAGGAGTTGGGTTTACACGACCAGTAAGAGGCTTATCGAGCCTGGCGAAAAATGCAACATTTCCTATAATACAGTTATAATGGGATATCTTTGAAGGGGCTGGCTAACACCCTGTATCCAATATTTGGGCCTTCATCTTTGGTGAGGATGGCGCCCTATTTAAGCCCAGTCGACCCTCAAAAGGAATTGGGTTTACACGACAAAGAAGAGACTTAGCTAGCCTGGTAAAAATGCGACATTTCGTATAATACAGTTAAAATGGGATATCTTTTAAGGGGCTGGCTAACACCCTGTATCCTATTTTTGGGCCTTCATGTTTGGTGAGGATTAAATGTAGGGGAGACATGGTCAGGACTCATTTCAGACATTGCAGAATAAAAAAATGTACAACTTACATAAAACAGTTACTTAAACAGCCAGGGTCGATCTCAAAAGTTTTTGAAGATTTGTCCCTTATTCGCTGTTTTTGATATACGTAGTCCCATTATACTCTCCAATCCCCGGCACTTCCCATACCCTACGACAGAATTTGCAGCTATATCCATGTAAATATTCAAGAATTTATTTCAAATCATACACGTTCCCTCTGAGTGAGATTTCATGTGTTGACCCCCCCCCCCCCCCCATTTCCTTTGTAAAATCGAAAGTGAAAATCAACGTCACAGTTTCGCATTTAAAGTGTCGCTTGTCAATTACATAGACTTAAGGTCTTCTATCCACAAAATAAATGAAATAGATATTTTAGGAATTTTTACCCCTCAAATACCTAATCAAACCTCACATTTACCTTTTTTTTCTAAAATTTAACCGGGTCTTTTCTGCGAAACCACCTATCCTAATAAACAAAATATCCGTTTGTTGATATGACAGTCGAGCTCGCTTTCAATATTTTGAAGGAAAACAACGTGCAAGACACAAAATTGCTAAATCTTGTTTATTTCCTAATCAACACTATGCATCGGATCCAAATAGTTTATAAATAAGCAGCAATGACCCCCAACCCCACCCCACCCCATCCCACCCCAACACATGAAATATGCCTTTCCTTCGACCAATTACTCAATGTTTTACATCATTTTATGTAAAGGAGGCGGTGTGTATATAACATTATAAAATTTATGACTTTAAAAAAACAATTTTCTTGATCTTGAAGGCACCCTCTCTCTCTCTCTCTCTCTCTCTCTCTCTCTCTCTCTCTCTCTCTCTCTCTCTCTCTCTCTCTCTCTCTCTTTCAATCCGCCGATGAAGATGATAGAAAATTTCGCGATACGCCAGAACAAATGTTCCCACTTTTATCTACATGCAAAATTGTGATAGTTTTAGAGAACTGAACCTACTGTAAACGTACTACATTTAGATGTGTATTCTATTTAGCGCTTTTGGTGGTCTGTGGCTTTCGCTAAATCAGGTTCATCGCCAAATGCCATGCATATATGTTCATGAATAGTCACATTCAGGAATACGCTAATTCAAATCTACGCCAACTTGTTCAAAAACTCATTTCCGCCAAATATCGTACACGCCAAATATCATACGTTTACATTATGTTCCGGTAGCAAATTGTAAAAAAATAAGTTTTAAATTGCATATACATGTATGAGGCACTTAGCATCTGTTTTTGAAACTGATTGCGAGAATTATCCAATATATTGATAAGCAAATACTTTTTTTTAAAAATTATGAAAAAGTCTTCAAAGTTTAAACCTATCATAAAAATTAAATAATTCTTAAAAGCTGTAAATTTCAATTCCAATTCTTAATGGATCATTAAGGGTCCTAAAAGGGTAAACAGGAAAAATGTATAATAAACATTCATAATGTACAGTCAACACATCCACAAGATAGAACAATTGTATGATTGAAAGGTTACAGATATAAACCACAGCATTCATGTACAGTAAAACAGGGTTATAATTAACAAAGTGCCAGAGGTTGATTTTGCTTAGTTATAACCGAAAGTCGTTATATCCGTCAAATTTAAAACGTGCTATTTAGTCACGGGGAATAAAAATCACTTCACTGTAAGCTTCAATTCATTATAAGCGTGTTCTCTATAACTGTGTGTTTACTGTATATCTAATATATGCTTAATAAATGTATGTATATTTATATATACATGTGTTTCACGCCCATATATAGATATTTAAGGAATATGGAATCATTCTTTGAGTATAACAAGGTGATAATTTCGGTCGGAATGAAAATCATGTGCTGTAAGCGTCAATTCATTATATGCGTGTTCTCTATAACTGTGTGTTTATTGTATATCTATATGCTTTTAAAATACATGTATATATATTTATATATACATGTATTTAACGCCTATATATAGATATTTTAGGAATAAGGAATCATTTTTTGAGTATTATGAGGTGATAATTTCTGTCGGGGCGTGGTCAAATCTATTGATTACATTGATTTACATTATTTTAAATCTGTACACTCTAAAACAACATTATTTTAAAACCACTATTATCTATGTAGCACATGCTATACTATGTATTACTACGCGGCACAGCCAATACCGTTTTTCGGTTATGCTATAAGACACGCCCATTTCGTGTCACTCATGTTATATGAAGTTATTGGGTTTTTAGGGTTCAAAATTGATTCGTTATGTTATCACAGACAGACAGTTGAAAATGGAAATATGTCAAAATACATACAAAATTGAAATAATTCATCACGTGTTGAAAAATTTATCATTGTCTCCGTAATACACACTGATCATGAGACAATGTCCATTAAATACATTCTATGTAAAGGGAAAACTTTCGTCTCGGCAACTACCAGGTTTAATTTCACACTCGTACAAATTTCTTTTTTAAGCCTTACTTATTGGATTAGTAGATAGTAAGTTTCGACTTGGAAAAAATATAGTAGTTGCAGATTGATGATATTTAAAACAAAAGAAAGTTTCTCCCGATTCAGCGGTATTAGAACACGAACAGATGATTTAATGTTCTGTAAAGAGGGGAACAAGCTTGTTGGAAGTATTTGCATTATTGATAGTATTTCGATTCTTTCTCCGACAAATGAGAGTGAATGTCCTTACACATGTATATATTCAGAACAATAACTCCTTCTTAAATATCCATTGATTTCATCAAGTACCACATTTTGACAAAAGAAGATATAGGTATGTAAGTCACTTCCTACAATAGCTTTCCCATATAGCAATTTACATGATATTTGCCATTTCAAATAGCTATTTACATATATGTCTTAAAGTCATGTAAACCAAATTCCAATGGATGGTAGACTGGAAAGCCAATATTCCAATTATAACTGTATCATACTATTTTCGCCAGGCTAGCTAGACCTGTTAATGGCCGTGTAAACCCAATTCCTTTTGAGGGTCGACTAAGCGTTCCCGGGGCCCAATCCTCACCAAATATGAAGGCCAAAATATTGGATACAGGGTGTAAGCCAGCCCCTTCAAAGATATCCCATTATAACTGTATTATAGGAAATGTCGCATTTTCGCCAGGCTAGCTAAGCCTCTTACTGGTCGTGTGAACCCAATTCCTTTTGAGGGTCGACTGGGCTGTCCCGGGGCCCCATCCCCACCAAATCTGAAGGCCCAAATATGGAATAGAAGGTGTAAGCCAGCCCCTTGAAAGAAATCCCATTATAACTGTATTATTGGAAATGTCGCATTTTTACCAGGCTAGCTAAGCCTCTTACTGGGCGTGTAAACCCAATTCCTTTTGAGTGTCGACTAGGCTTTCATGGGGCGCCATCCTCACCAAATACGAAGGCCCAAGTATGGGATGCAGGGTGTTAGCCAGCCCCTTCAAAGATATCCCATTATAACTGTATTATAGGAAATATCGCATTTTCGCCAGGCTAGCTAAGCCTCTTACTGGTCGTATAAACCCAATTCCTTTTAGGGTCGGCTGGGCTGTCACGGGGCGCTATCCTCACCAAATATGAAGGCCCAAATATGGGATACAGGGTGTTAGCCAGCCCCTTCAAAGATATCCAATTAAAACTGTATTATAGGAAATGTCGCATTTTCGCCAGGCTAGCTAAGCCTCTTACTGGTCGTGTAAACACAATTTCTTTTGAAGGACGACTGGGCTGTCATGGGGCGCCATCCTCACTAAATATGAAGGCCCAAATATGGGATACAGGGTGTTAGCCAGCCCCTTGAAAGATATCCCATTATAACTTTATTATAGGAAATGTCGCATTTTCGCCAGGCAAGCTAAGCCTCTTACTTGTCGTGTAGACCCAATTCCTTTTGAGGGTCGACTGGGCTTCCCGGGGCCCCATCCCCACCAAATATGAAGGCCCAAATATGGGATAGAGGGTGTTAGCCAGCCCCTTGAAAGATATCCCATTATAACTGTATTATTGGAAATGTCGCATTTTTACCAGGCTAGCTTAGCCTCTTACTGGTCGTGTTTATTATGTCAATGTTCAGGTTAGGTCAGCGAGTAATAATTTTTACTATAAAACTGGTTTTTTTTAATTAAAGAGGGAAATTTACATGAAATTTTGAATTTACGTTTATTAGCATGTTTACGGTAATTTGAATAGCGAACCGACCACCACAGGATGAATCTCTGCCATTCAGTTAACTGAAAGGTAACTGATAGGTAACTGAAATGTGGCTGAATGGCATAGCTATGCCATTCAGTCACCTTTCCAGACCTTTCAGTTATCATTCAGTTGACTGAATGGCAGAGGTTCATCCTGTGCACATTATTCTATTCGCTATTCGAATAGTGAATAGCAAAAAGCGAATAGAACTCCAACTTCTGAATGGCATAATAACTTTTTAAAATCATCTCCACGATGATAATATTATCTTCATCGTAAATCAGTATTTTGTTTTGCTTTAAAAGATATGTTCTATCGGGAGCATAAATTGCCAGCGTACATTTGTCATGTCAGTAATACACATTGTGCTTTATATGACGGCCGTGTACATACGTATTGTAGAAAAGTTGAGTTTAATTACCATGCATTGGAACCATTTTATTAACACATCTCCCAGTACTGAAACAATTCAAAATGTCTCCGTTACAGTAAAACAATGGGGCGTTAAACATGTGTATGTCCAGCTCTACAGTACAAGCACATGCACTGTCGTCTAGGCGACGGCCTGAATACAGCTAGCGACTCTCCTATCGATCGGTAACCTGAGTCTCGTAATGCATCTACATATAGAAAGGGGCACAGTTATGAAACAATCAACAAAAACAAGTATTCTTTTTAAAGGAATGCTCGGCAAGTATGATATATTGATAGCTAGAAGCAATCAACATAATCAGTTTGATGTAAAATAATTTAAAAAGTACTGTATTTTTACAAAATCTAGAATATTTTGAATCTATACACCATATTTTTATCATTATAAACCGTCAACAAATTTAATTTTGAAATAAATTTGGGGAAAGCCGTTCGTAAACTTCTTGTCTAGTTTTATATTTTTAACGTAAAATTTATTAAATGTAAATGTATCTTCTTCATCTTCAGAATACTGAGTAGGGCTCTTCAAAAAGCATTAACACGTATACAAAGAAAGAGTTGTATTAAAATAATTTAATGCGACTGAAAAACATTGAATACCATCATAACTTGCTATTGAGGTCGCATTATAACGTAACCTTGTTTATAAATCAAGCCGTCTTCCTAGCCACTATTATGCAACATCAATAGTTCAAGGTCAGTTCATTGATTGAGGTCAGTTCATCGAGGTCAACTGCATTACTGAATGAATCTTTCGATCGAAATTCTTACGCGTGAGACAAAATGTGCATTCTTGAATGAACAGGTCGAACTGTATTTTATGTATGTTTGCATCTCTTATGGTAAATGAATTGAAATAAAACTGAGTAAAATGTTATATAAATACTAAACCAAGCTTCAAGTTTTTAAAAGAACTACTTCTGCAAGCGGAATGTGTGCGCACGTGGAAACATTTGCCGGATGCCTCATATGGACACAACAGTGATCGGCCGAAGCCGATCACAATAAGGTCAAAGAGGTTCATCTTTCTGAAATGAAAATGTATATATGAATAAAACATTTGGGAATTTTATGTGGAATTATCTGTGCGCGCTGTATGTATCAGTTAGTGCATTACAAGAAGCCCTTTCATAACCTCATAAACGTGCACATCCCTATAAAAATGGACCGAACTGTCAACAATTGTTTCTGCAAATACTATCTATAAATTACGAAAACATTAAATTAAATACTACGGAAGGATTCAAAATTAATTTCTTTACAATTTTGCTTCAATAATGCATTGAACATTTTTATTCCTTTACAAGTTATTGACAAGAAACTTTTGACGCCTGATTATAGGGGCCAGCCCCTTTTTCTGTATACCGAATGAAAGGTTTCGGTAAGACCACGAAGTTTTAAAATACATCTTTTAACAAATTATTATTAGGTAAAAAACTAAAACGGAAAATACGCAACTTTTTTTTGCAATTTTTCTAACCTTTGTTTCAACATCTATACCAATCCTTTTACTTGCATTTAAATAATAAATAAAATATGTTTTGCACAAATTCAATGTATCAGCTTCTAAACCAGCCCATCTTTTTTTCTTTTTTTTTTTACTGAACTTTATTTATTTTACAACGATTGATAAGCAAGTTCTACAACTTATATCAATATCTCTCGTTGGCACGGATGTTAGCGCGAGGGGGTCAATGGTGTGGGAAGAAGCCAGAGTACCCGGAGAGAACCCACTTGTCCAAGCGGGCGACCGCCATACCCTATTGAACTCGGGTCGCAACGGTGACAAGCGAGTGCATTCTCCACTACGCTACTTGGACACCTAAACCAGCCCATCTTTGAGACTCTGCCAGTCATCATTAAAGCCAAACCTCCTGGACGAAAGAAGTCGTTATATTTTACTAATAGGGGAATAACTCAAAAACTGGATGGGGATTTTCCTCAACTAAAATATGCAACGACAACATCGCGCGGCATGTTATCAGACCTGAAAATTTCAAAACAATCGGTGAACAAACGAGCGAGATATTCAGGATCAAAGTTGGCGTCTAGAAGAAAAAAAAATAAGAAATCTGAAAATTTTTCAGAATAATAGTAAGGTCTTCCGCTCCCAGCGGAAGACCTTAATTAATAAAATTAATGTTACGAGTCATGTTTTGAATGAATTGGATTAGAAAGGTTTATCATAAAATGATATGTTAATTAAAAAGACACAGTAAACTAGGTATCGGGGGTTTATACTTGGGGTTGGGGTGAAAGGGGACTATGGGACGATGGGGAGGACATTTCTTATCCTCAAGCACGTGTGAATACGTTAAAACAGTTTGTAAGACTTTGTTAGAAATTTCTATAATGACATGTTAAATCACTGATTTGTTTATTATGGTAACTTTATATAAATGCAAGTTTTGTTGAAAGCAATGTGCTTGTTTTAAAGTAAAATTACAGCTCATTTTCCTTATCTTTTAAGTTTTTTTAAACATAGTAAAATAAAAGAATATGCTAAAAGATTGAATCTCTTGACTGCAATAATAAGCTTGCGATTGCGTGTATAGGTGTTCCGGAATTCAGAATTTGCATCATAAAGACTCTAAATTAAACAATTTATTTTGAATGGTAGGAGAAGTCAATTAAATTGGAGGTAATTTAAAGGATATAAACAGGTAGTGAGAATAGTAGATGCACAGGCGCATGCAAACGGCAAATACAACGTCTTTACTCTTGTCACGTTTAGAATATGTTCTACTTTTGGTAGGAACTCGTAACGCTCCCCTCCCTATCCCCCCCCCCCCAAAAAAAAAAATTCATCGACACTTCCAAGGAACCCTCAATCTCTCCGTTTGTTGCTTTAAAGTCTTGTTGCCCAGGTTGGCGGACAGCAGATTGGAATTGTGAGATACACGACAAAAGACACTCCTATTATTTCTTCTAGATCACCAGGTACTCAATGCTATATATATTCCAGAGCACAGTACAAATATATCATTGCTTTATTAATCGTAGTGTAATAATAATTACAGTATTCAGTTTGAGTTTAAGGAACATCGATGGTCGACAAATTTTCTATCAGACTCTTTTTGTATTTGGTACTTTGAAATTTTGGTCACACATTTGACAGTAAAATGTTTTTAGTAAGATAAAAAAAAATATTTGTTCAAATCTGAAAAGAAGTACTTTAAGCTGGTGTTTTTAAATAGTGAATTTCAAAAATCACCACGATATGACATTTTTTTTAAGAAAAAAAATTACAAGCAATACGGTATAAACAATCGTTTATTTAAACGCATAAAACATGTCGATAATCTTACTCATCTGAACATAAAGAAATCGTATGTGATAAGCCGTGAATAATGTTATTTCGATTTTGAAATATGATACACATTCAGATCTATTAATCAAGTGTGTTGGTGGCTTTCAAACTTTGTCACTTGATTCCTCCTTAAGTCTGCGGTAAAACCTTATATTCCCGACTTTTCTGTATTAGCCTTAACACCTATTATGGATACACTTTCTTGACAAGAGTGATATATACAATCTTCGAATATTTTTTGAAATATTTGCCTCCTCTAATTTTGCCGATATTTTATGATCTTTATTTTTTTTTTTACAATTTAATTCATCAGTATATATGTACTGGACTGAACGGGAACAAAAATGTATTACACGTATTACATTACTGTCAAATGTATTACATGAATGCCAGGGTTTGTTATGGAAATGTCAGAAACTTGCTTGGTTACCACATCCCATCCTCCTTCTTTTGCTTTTTAATAAAGAGAATGATACTCTTTTCTTCAAATTTTGATTTTCCAATTTCAATATGAAGAATGCTTAACAAAGGTATTTCTAATGGTCAGCAAAAAACAAAAAAAACAAAAAAAAACCCAACAAATCAAAGTGATAGTGGCTATACCCGAAACACAGAGCACAGAGCTCGCTTTGTTTTAGCTGTACCTAAACAAAGCCACCTCCCCCCTTTTTACATATATACAGTTTGTATTTGATAGTAAAAAAATCGTTTATCTTAAATTTTGAAACTACAATTTTACTACATGTATGAGCATGAGTGAAAAAAAATAAGTTCGGGTGTTGTCACTTCTTATTTTGTTTGTAACCATCTTTAATCCATGCAGTAGCCTAAATGTACCCAAAAACTGTTCGAAACCAACTAGATAACTAAAGTTAAGATGATTGTATACCTAGTATGTTTCAAGTGACATTTTACATCTTGACGGCAGTTTTCACTTTCAATAAATCAATTTTTTAAAGGTTCCGTATCATGTCAGTGTCTCCCATTCAAATAATTCGATAGCGAAAAAATTAAATCAAATGTAATATTCGGTTTTTATATTTTGAAAAAATAGAGCACAACGTAAATCGATCCTCGCATTAATATGTACATGTACCATGTAAAGTTATTATGCTAATTTTCATTTGAAAAATTTACCCGTCATTATTTCAGGTACAATTGTAAATAGATAAGATAAGCAATGATACGTTAGCTCAATAATCCATGTGAACAATAATAAGAAAACGTGACTGGTGTTTTTGTCATTTTGGTAGGGTGTATTACTACATGTACGATGGAAGTACACACAGCTTTCAAAACTCGGGTAGAATTTAAAATTACACTATATAATACACGCCTGAATTTTAAATCGCAAAAAAATCAATTTATTTGGTAATTAAATAACAATTGAATGACTGTTCCGCTACATGAGAGCATTTACTGAATCCTACACTTAAAATTGAAAAAAATTATTTTCTTTGTTATATTTAGAGTACGAGTTTCCTATTTTATCAGATATACAGGGCGTGGCTTAAGGCGAGAGCGAAAGCTCGAGCCGGGCCCGCCCTGTATCTCTGATAAAATAGGAAACAAGTATTCTAAATGACTTGTGACTCGACCCCAAATATAGGAAAAAAGGTTATAACACTCTCCCTAATAAAATGACCAATCATAAATTATCATTCCAAGATCACGCAATCAAATGACCAATGAGATATGTTTTATTTAGCTGATCATGCTATTAGTCTTTAATTTTGACATAATGCGCCGAAACTTTGAAGACGATGGACGGAGAACTTGATCTAAAGTTTGATTTTGATTTGCTCACCGAACTGGCGCCGATTGACGAATTTCTGGTCAACGAAATAGATGACATTACCCTATCGCAAGTATGCGAGACGTTAGAATGTGAAAACGCCGCATTTGAGGGACTGTTGGACCTATCTTTAACTCCCGACTCGGCAGGCTGTGGAGCAATGGATGTTGATGGTATACAAACCGGAGCAATGGACGTAGATTGTAAAGACAGCGCATCTACATCAAGCGACAGTCGTTTTGATCAACCTGTAAGTGATGATGAAATCTTGAAACTTATCAAAGATCAAGAAAACGTTAATACGAAAAACAACACGAAGTGGGCCATGAATCTCTTTGAAAAATGGCGGGCCAACCGGCGGGAAAATATTCCCGATTTTAAGCTGATGACCACGGAGCAGATGAGTTTTTGGCTTGGACGGTTAGTAATGGAGGCGCGGAAGCGCGATGGAACAGAATATCCGCCAAGATCTATCTACCTCATACTATGCGGACTTTTGCGATATTTGAAAGACAAT
This sequence comes from Magallana gigas, assembly GCF_963853765.1. NCBI lineage: Eukaryota > Metazoa > Mollusca > Bivalvia > Ostreida > Ostreidae > Magallana > Magallana gigas. Next base: position 25,546,925 of record NC_088862.1, read on the forward strand.
GGTGTCTATGATAAGAATTTCCTTGACGAAAATAACGGAGAATTTACCGATTTCCGGAAATTGGTTGATGCAAGAATGAAATCCTTAATTGACAAAGGATTCAGGTGTAGTTTAAAACAAGCGGACCCTATTCTGCCTAAAGACGAAGAGACTTTGTGGCAAAAGCACGTGTTTGGAAAGGAAAGTGCCGAACAGTTGCAACACACCGTTTTCTTTTACGCATGCAAAGTCTTTGGAGTAAGAGGATACGACGAACACCACGACTTGCAGTGTGAGCAGTTCACGATCGGAGAGGACAGCGCTGGGCGATTTATTCAGTTCTCGGGAAGGGCCACAAAGACCTACAAAGGCGGCCTTGGGCATCTGAATGTGCAGTCAAAGAACCTGAGACATCATTCATCGCCAGGTAAGCCAATAAATGCACTTTTTAACGGTGATAAAAAACATATTTAGAGCATGCGCGAATCTAGAGGAGTCTGAAGGGTCCAGAAACCCTCCCCCTTGCAAAATTCAAATTTCTTTAAATTTTTATTATAAAACTACCATAAATATGCATCGTTACCCAATCCCCCCCCACCCCCGTCAAACTTGAATTACCGTTGGACCTTCCTGGAAAATTTTTTGAATCCGCGCATATAGAGCTTATTAACCGAAAATAACATTTTTAGAGTTTACAGTTAATCGAATCATGTTTATTTTTTAATTGAAGGGGACCGGTGCTTAGTTGATTACTTCGAGCTATATCTGGGATCATTAGGAAATACCGGTGCGTTTTATAGACGGCCATTGCCTCCTACAGATGAAGAGCAGATTCGCTTCGGACAGCAGGTGGTTGGAGTAAATAAACTGAAGTCGTTCATGAAAACCATAACTCAAAAGGGTGGATTAAAAGGAAACTTCACTAATCATAGTGGAAAACGTACGTGTGCCACACAGTTGTATATGAATGGAGTATCTGAGCAGGAAATCATGCGACGCACTGGTCATAGGTGCGAGAAAAGTGTAAAAAAGTACAAGAGAAGCAGTGAACAAATCGAAATGGATGTGTCAAAGATCTTAGATCCACCTATGAACGAACCAGCGTGTGATACCGATCCCCCGAGAAAAAAAAATTAAACCTGAAAATATTCCATGTGAAAACATTCTGCAGGATCTTACAAATTCAAACAAAGCCGTGTTTGCCAATTGCAACTTCAATTTCAGCATTGGAAATTAAATTTTAAAAAAAATGCATGAAATGGTTTTTTTTTCAGGATTTTGGTTTTTGCCAAACAGCAACATTAAAGTTTGATCAATTTATTCATGTTTTTTCTTCTTAAGGTTGGCAGCAATCCAAAGAGTACCGATGTTTTATCAGTGATGTTTCTCAGATACAGAACACTTTTGCCTCCTTTGCATAAGAAACGCCCATCAAAAGTGTTCTGTATCACAGATACAGCACAAACAAATCCTATAGTAAAAGTTACCAAGTCGTGTCACAATGAAAAATAAATCAGATTATTATAGCAATGAACAAACCTAACTGCACTTTTAAAAAATCTGGGAAATTTCATACTCCGTCTACATTATGACGTCATACTTTTTTCTCTTTGCGTCACATTCCACAACGGTTGAAAACTGATCAGCTGGGTAAAAAGAGGAATGAAAATTGATTGAAATGCAGCCCCGTCAGGCTTCCCGTTCAAAGGATGTTTGGCAGACCGAAAACAGGGAATTGGTCGGTAAAGCTCGTCTACCGGGTAGGGCAAAGAAGTCGAAACTTCAAAACGTACCGGACCATACAGACCCGACGAATAGCGGAGTAAGCATCGAGGAAGTAGCTGCATCTGTATCACAAATATTCCTCCCTGAATTAATACAGACGACTCAGACATGAATATCCCAGAGGGGAGATAATGGCGTGGTCTCAAGAAACCAACAACCGGTTGAACAATCTTCAGCGGCAATCGATATTTAGAATCCCAGCTGGCAGGCCCGATTACTGACTCTGAGCAAAACATTGAAACGATCAGCAACCAACATCAGCCAGATTCATGTGAAGGTACCAGTTTTGATTGCATAAATTTTCATTCAAACAAAGCAGATTTAGAGATTTAGAAATTAACAATGCTATTGGCGTGCGACCGGGGCCTGGTGCCATAAAACTTAGACGAGTTTACTTTTGATCTAAGTCTCACTTTACCACTATATGTTCCTTTTGTAAAAGTGAGACTTAGATCAAAAGTAAGCTCGTCTAAGTTTTATGGTCCCGGGGCCAGTTCTCACCGAGTACCATTTCTCGCCAGTACATTTTGACGTCATTTTATCAACGCATAACATTATAGACGAAAAATGACGTCACAATGTACTGGCGAGAACTGGTCGCACGCCAGTATAATAAGCGTTAATGGTGAACTATGTATGCACGTAGCTCATGCTACAAAACAAAAAAAATATGAAAGGAGAAGCCGTTGAATTGTAAGGTTTTTTTTTAAAAAATAAACATCAAGTTAATGACCAGGAAAAAAAAAAGTTTTGAATAATGGTCAATATAGCATTGAATGACTTATTTTTGACGTCGTCGTGTCAAAAATAAATCATTTAATGCTTATATTTACATTCCCTTACTAAGGAAATCAATTGTTTACTTAAATAAATCGATATAAATTGCAGATCACGGAGGGAGTGTATAAGTAACAGGAAGAACAGCTGTTTTGTAAAACCGGTTTAAACTGGTTTTCATATAAACTGTTGAGATAAGATCGACGAGCATGAAAATATAATCCATGATAAATAACTCTTGAAATGTTGCTTTTAACAATAAAGTCAACTTTTTTGTGGAATAATTATAAAACATGGTGTTTTGACAATATTCATGAAATACATTTTTTAACTGAAAACATAGAAATCGCTGTTTGAGAACAACTGTAAATTACTTGTAAATTCATACGCAGTGAATAGGTGTTGCATTTAGAGGCATTTAAACATCGCGGAATTTAATGGAAAATCACAGTAGAATGTAAATATTTTTCTTTCAAACCAGTGAATCAATATAGCATTGAATCATGATTGTTTGAAGTATACACTCTCATAACTGCATACAAATTCAGTAACGCGCGTTGTATGCACACACTGCTGCAGTTATGAGAGTATATAATTCAAAAAATCATGATTTAATGCTTATATTTACGTTTTTTAACTTCTTGCCTTGTCTGCAAATGTGATTCATACCTTAAAATTCCTATCTTATCCTAAGGGTAAGTTAATATTAATGGAAGAGCCACTGTAACAGCCACAAGCGTGAACTTTGATTTTCGCTTGTGACGTTGCAGTTTACAGCGTTCAACGTTTGTGACGTCATAATAAAACTCATCATTTTAACCTTTGACTACTTGTTGCATTTAGAGGCATTTGAAGATCACCGAATTTAATGGAAAAACACAGTTGAATGTAAATATAACAAAATGTTTGATATCCAAACATGGTTAGATTTTTTTTTATTTACATGAGCATATACTTAGTAGCCCATCCTGACCAAGCACAAAAGATGCTAATACAAATATATGGCAAATGTAAAAACTGCTGCTAGTCGATCACATGGATTTGGTTGGACGGAATATGATAGACAATTTCGCATCAAGAAAGCAAGAAATGATTGCATATCCTGGAACCAAGTGAATAAATATATATACAAGAGCCATAATTCTTGATCGATTACCCTTACGGTAAGGGTTGGAAATTGAGATTTTCATTGATTTATCTAGATTAAATTGTTCGGACCATCATTCTGACTTCCTTCATGGAGTAGTAAAATCCTCTCCAGGAGTTCCAATTAATGCCATTGGAAAATTCTGTGTTTCCGTACTCTCCATTTAAATTAGCCTTGTGACAATATTTGAACCACCACCCTCCGCGCCTTAATTGGGCACAGTTTGCGGTATAATTATCGTTGTCAAATGTACTGAAGAACATCTCGTCATGGTACAACAAGCTGTCACCTGTAAAATATAAACATTTGTGGCTTAAAGGTCACGATTTTGGTCAAATTTTATTTTTCTGTTTTTATTTTTTACAATGGTTTATGAATGCATTTCTAATGATCAAATGAAATTTGTTTGGTCGTCGATGAGTTTTAAGCAAGATACAGGGCTCACAATTCTTCGTTATGTAAACAAGGCTCGTGCCCTATTTTTGTTTATATAGGTTCAATATACCAGAAAAAAATTCTTTTTCAAGATGATTTGTCTATATTCTTATTCATTTTAAGCAAAAATAAACAGTTCCTAACGATTAACACATTCGTTTTAGGTCTAAAACTGGAATTTTCACTTCAGCATTCAAAATGTAAACAAAAGCTTTGTTTACAGAGCGAGGAATTGTATGCTCTGTAACTCGCTTATAACTCAACAAATGGAACTTAAATTTTGGTTGCCAATTAAAAATGCCTTACTGAAGCATTATAAACATTAAAATCAAAAAATTAATTTTTGACCAAAATCGTGACCATGCCCCTTTGACATAAACATGTACAATTCAAGTTTTTAAAAGATGGTGTCTAAAACATACTAGTATACAATAGTTTATGAAAGCAACTCTTTCTTGTCTGAAATATTAACACTAGTGTCTAAACATATACAGAAGTTTCTCAAGGATATACTCTCGTATCTTAAAGATATAAACTAGTGGCTAAAGGATACTTTTTTATGACCATGTTTTGTTTTTAAATCTACACTTTTTGACATCAAGCACAAGCACGTTAGAGAGATCACTTTTTTCACATTGACAGGATTGTATGTAGAAGCTTTTGAAGTTTTTAAAAACTCAATTACAGAGTTTGGACATTTTTTACGCTTGGCCGTGCGTTCTTTTCTCGACCCTTTGATACATTAAAATCTTAGTTTATTTGTATGAAAATCATTATAAACGACAAAACTTTGATTTCAAATTTTATGATAAAAATTTAGATATACAATGTGTTTATATACAAACCCATTTAAAATGACAAATACGCGATTGTCCATGAACGTTTTGGACAACCCTCGTACATGTATGAATATTTTGTAATTTAAAAACGCGAATGCATGAATATGTATTGCTATATGTTTAATAAAAGTTGTATATTTTTAACATAAGTTGTCCGATCCAGAGTATTTGCTGACGCACGATAAACTTGATCACCCAACACTTTCCGCAATGATGTCTATTAGTGAACATATGTTCTTAAGGAGTCTCGGGGGAGAATGTTTCAGATATTCGATTTACTTTAAAACAAATTTTCAATGAAGGATCAATTAATGGTTAAACTACTAGAAGTATGTGCAAAATGTAAAGTAAATTAATCGGATTTTTTATTTTTTTACTCAAGTATTGCTAAGGACTCATATAACAAATTCACTACAGTAACTTTTGACGACTTTTCAGTCATTATAAGACATGCTGATCCAATTAAAATATCTAAGTTGACTTTTCTCATAAAACATTTAGATTCATAAGGAGATTTTTAAATCCACTAATTGTGATACCTCTATTTCTTACAGAAATTGATATAATTCATAGTTCAGTAGAAACTAACGGGACTAAATTCTTCACGCACCGAATATCAAACGAAACGATCAATCTATTAATTTTCTAAAGGACATTTGTAAAATTAATCAATAAAATGAGAGGGAAAGAGAATATGTGGGTGTATATACCTGCATCCCCAGAATAACCATCGACATGCAGTTTATATTTCAAGCTGGCAGATTCAACATGAAAGGTCAAATACTCTGCATATTTCCAAACACCGTCATGGTCCATCATTTCGATTCGTAAATACTGATAACCATCATCTGTTAACTCATGAATGTTCCTGTTGCCTGAAATACAGAGTGAAAGCATATGATCTACTGTAAACCAACTATTATTCGCGAGTACTTTATTTCGCGATTTATCAAAGATGAACTGGTTAGCAGCGACTAATTTTTGCGACTTAACGTTATCCACACCTCTTTGTTTTATTACATCTATATGGTAAATACTGGTACGCGGCGAAAAATATTCTCGACAATGAGGCCCTCGCGAACCTCGGAAAAATTATTCGCACGCAAATGAAAGTTGGTTTACAGTATCTGCTTAAATTTATTTTATAGAGCGGTTAGAGCTGTGTGAAATCAACTTCACTATATATAATATATTTTTTGTATGGGGATAAACTTTTTCAATAGGGAATAGGATGATTATCTCAATGAATACGTAGGGGCAAATAAATCAACAACGTTAGTCAAATATTACAGCGTGAAACTCTTAGACCATCGCGACGTGATGTATCATATACATTATAACAACTTACCAAGCCAAAACTCGGATTCCAAGCATCCAAAACCGTTTTCATAATCTGTCCAGTGTCTCATGAATTTCACTGATCCATCAAGTCGTCTCTGTATGAGCTTTTGTTGTGAAAAAAAAACAACCAAAAAAAGCATAAAAAACAAATGCTCCCGTTTTAATAACAAAACAAATAAATATCTTGCGACAATAAAATCTAAATAACCTTTGTTTCACCAATTTAAGAGAGAGAGAGAGAGAGAGATTTGTTCTACCATCCATAGGTGAGTCCCTTGATAACAAAGGGTATATATTTGAAGTCCATTTGTTAATCGTATTTTGCAAAAGGAACCCCATCCAGCTTGAGAATAATAACAAATATAGGTAAATATAGGTACAGTACTGATCACCCAACCTAACACCAGAGTAAACCCCAACTAAAACCTGGGTTTACTTGGGGTTTACTTTTTGAAAATTTGGGTTCACTCGAGGTTTACTTTGGATTTACTTTGAAATTGCTCTTGAGGTCAAATTTATGCATTGAAGTGTGAAACAGACCTGCTATTTTACCATCCCACTGCCTATAATTCCTGTCTCTTGTATATTCCTAATACACAGTTAGCGTCTTCTTTCAGTGGTATACTTCTGACCGGGTTAACTCTCTGTGTCCACTCTGGGTTTAACTTTGGGTTTACTCTGGGTTTACTCTGGGTCGTCCACTCAAGTAAACCCCGAGTAAACCCAGAAAGTAAACCCAGGGTTTAGTTTGGGTTTACTTTCTGTGAGGTTGGGTCTGATCGGTACTGTATATTTTAGTGCTGATATTTGAAAAAAATGTTTCAAATGTTCATTAATATTACTTAAGCTTACATGTACACATCCAGTTATAAAAAACACAGCTAAATTGATTTTTTCATGATAAGATGTGTAATTCTTTACGTTAAAAGAAGAAGGATTTAGATTTTAGATACATGTACAAGTATCGCAAGCTATTCTAAATTGTGTAGTAAGTTATGGAAAGAGGAAATGAAGAAATCCTTACAGTTATCAGTATGGACCTCAAAAAAGTCGATTGCACATTGCAAAGTAGTATTTCAGAAAATAAAAAAAACCGCATAAGTATGATCAAGTAGCTTAAATTTGCGCCTCAAAAAGTTATTTATCACAATTAGAAAATGGGTAAAATACCTCATCCATAAACCAGGTATATTTTTTGTATTTCAGAGATACGTTCGGTTATATTTTATGCTTGCTGACACTGTTTGAAGTTTTGAATATGACATTTATTTGACTTCCTCACAAAACCAATAGCATAACACCCTAGCAAACAAATAGCAGTTAGTATTCTATTTCAACAAAAAAGAAAGAAATTATAATACCTTTTTCGATTCCTGTTAGCTACAACAAACATAAACAATTATGACTATGATATAACAAAATAACAGAATACATCTTTTCGCGAACATTTATAACACAGTTTTATTGTCTTTTACATAGTTTTTTTTGTTTGCTCTTTTCCAATATTTATTAACTTAATGAAAAAAAAAATTGTCTACGCTTCAGGAATTTTTTTTTATTTGTCAAAAATGTATGTCATAACTCAAATATAATTCAATAGATAGATAGATAGATAGATAGATAGATAGATAGATAGATAGATACCTTTTGATATCTTATTACCTGCTTCGAAGATTCATTCGATGGTCCCAAAGCAGTACATATACAAGACAAGAGACGACATTGCTCCTTTCCGATGATTTCCATTCCAATGCATCGCTCGGAAGAGCTGCACTGCAATCCACATTGCATTTGTGCAGAAGTTGATGAATTCTTTACATAGAATTCGTCTATACTGAATTCAGATGACAAAATCGTGTCAGATTGTACACGACGAAAGTCATTTACCGTAATGCTTGAGAAAACCATGGGACACAATTCCAAAAAGGAAACAAAACAAACCAACAAACAAAACAGCATTGTTACCGTCGAACGTTTCCTTTTTTCTGATTCTTTTTCCAAAATGTTTATGCTTACTGCATTCGTATTGTGGGGGTTTCAAATTCCTCTTGGATATATGAGTAATAGGTTTGAAATATTCTATATTATCGAAAGATCAAATGAAATGAAATTCTATTTGAAGCATACTTTCCGTATTCCGCGCCGTTCAAAATCTTATAACATTTTGTTCAATGACATATTTTTCTATGATCATATTAGTTTTGGTTTAAAAAAATGAAGGATTAAACAAACGATGTATGCATAGACAGTTTTGTTAATTACATTGATCAAAGAATAAATTTGAAATTTTTATTATGTCTTTGGACTTCGATTGTTTATCAAAGGAAGCTTAGACAACACCGAAAATTACAAAAGCTTGTATGGATCAAATGTTTATTCTTCAAACTATCTATTAGGTATTTGGTGCAAATTTAATCTCATAGATGAAAAAAGTGACAATAACAAACCGTGAACCATCTCAAAAATCCATAAAACGAAATACAAATTCAAAGCAGAGCAACACGGACCTAGTATTTGGCTTTACCCAAATGAAGTACATCGTCAAATGACAAATAATCATTATGATAAATATTGATAGGAAAATTCCAAAACATGCCATATCAAATTCAAGCTAATCTGTTCGCCAAATATCGTACACGCTAAATACGATAAGTTTACATAACTTGTTCTATGTTTACATGCTTTTTAACATATATTGCTGATGTTGTTAGTCTATTGAACTAATATCTATTTCAGCCTTCCGTCCTTTTTTCAGAGTTTTTCGAGCTTAAAAGAATCTTACAATAGATTATTTTTGATTATAATATATACTTGCAAAGAAATAATATTGAATGATTACGTTAAGATTGTATATATTTACTGGTCGCTTATTTAGAGTAAACACAGAAGTTAAATTTGACAAATAATTAATAAATAAAATGAGGCAATTCGTATCTTCAATGGGCGATTTTAGTTTTGATACTCATTTGCTTGCGAAGCACGACCTCTGGTGAGAGAGATACACTAAATGCCCATTCACTGGTTTGAAATGAAAACAATAAAAACAGTTTATATTTTTAGTCAGCTGGAACATACAGAATTAAGACCACTTACATGTGTATATTATCCACTTCAGTTTGGATTTTTCATCCCTAACCGCTCTTCTAAATATCCAACCACGCAGTTGGTTTTTTTACTTAAATTTTAAAGAATAAGTTAGGGAAAATATCCGACGAAGTATATTTTATTGTTTTTATTAAGTTTCATCTAAGTGTCATCAAAATTTGTCAAAATATCAAATACACCATACTTTTCTATTTATTTTAAGCGTTACACAAGATTTGAACAATTGATTCATCCAAATATTTTTGAAAAATAAGACCGATGATAAAATTATTCTGTGTGTAATATTTCAGACGCGAACTTTTTTTTTTTTTTTACTTTTCTATTTTATTATTTTTAAAATGCCCTCCTCTAATTTCAAGCACAATGACAACCCTCACCTTAAAAACAACGGAGAAATCGAAAAAAATTCAAAGATCAAAATATGAATATTAAGAAAAACTGTATTTTTATTTTTTACTTTGGTTTATTCTAATACATTTTATTGAACATATTGTATACAAGATATACACCTTTATACACTGTATTTAACTAGAATACACAGGTACATTTACAAAATAAAAACATTGAAAATTATCAATTTTTATATTTTAAATAGAGAAAAAAAAATACAATAGCGTTTCCTTCAAATTATAACATGCCTTTAGTATTAGCATTTTTTATCTTAGTTTAAAAAAAAAACTTAAATTTAACTTTAAATTATTTCAATAGTGCTTAGGTATGCATTTCATTACAACCACCATTGAAATGATTTATTTCAATTGTGCATGTTAAAGATGCAGTTCATTACAACCATTATTGAAATAAAATATTTCAATAGTGGTAGGGATGCGTGTCATTTTAATGCCAATTATTCCGACTGTGCATAACCCTTTCGGTTCCAGATGACAGGTGGTGTGGGAAACATGACCATATAGAGGTAAATCAATGAACATCATAATCAAAGAGGAATTCATCATCTCATAAGACATACTTCTTATCTTAAGAAACTTTCCTAGCAGAAAGGAAAGTGTTACAAAGAAACATAATAATATACATAAAACTGAAATGCATCATTAACCACTATAATTAACATTTCAATAGTGGTTGAAATAAAAGGTATCCCTAACCACTATTGAAATAATATATTTCAATTGTGGTCGTAATGAAGTACACCCCAACCACTATTGAAATGATATATCTCAATAGTGATATTTATAATAATATTTATCAAGAAATAATTATTCAATATACAGGGGGTTTGAAAAGAAGTTCTGGCAATTTACAAGAAGTTCAATATTAAGCAAATAATATACAATTTTCATAGGACATGATATGTCTGTACAACGAGAAATGTAAAAAAAAAATATAAATCTTTAAAGTAATATTTATAAAGAAATTCATTCTAAGCTACGATTGAAATGATACTTTTAATAGTAGTTGTATTTCAACAGTGTCTGTAAATTGATTTTCAAAATACGGAATACTTCCTGGAGCACTATTTAATAATTTTATTTCAATAGTGGTTGTTTTTAAATAGTGGTTGCAGAGTGATTCTTCAAATGAAATACATTCCCAATCACTATTGAAATAATTTATTTCAATAGTGGTTTTATTTCAATAGTGGTTGCAAAGTGATTTTTCTAATGAAATGCATTCCCAACCACTATTGAAATAATTTATTTCAATAGTGATTTTATTTCAATAGTGGTTGCAACAGGCCTTCAACTAAACATTCAGGTATATTGACGACGTATTATAAATTAACAATTGTTATTTCCATACTTACGTCGACTCGATACAAAACTTTATGGTAAACGCGATGACGTCATTTTTTCTATTGTCAACTCCCCTTACTTATGTTGCAATATACCTTCAACACCTGCATATGGTGTTTTTGTCTCTCAGTTCATTCGATCGCAAGGGCATGCTCTTCGTATGAACAGTTTCTAAGGCAAGGCAAGCTACTGACAAACAAGTTGATAAAACAGGAGTATAAACAGTGTCGCTTGAAGTAATCTTTTCGCAATTTCTATGGTCGATACAACGACCTTGTAAGCAAATACAATTTTCCACTGGGTCGCGTGCTGACTAAAGTTTTTTATTCTAATTGTTAGAACATAATTAATCAATTAATTGTCTAAAGACTTTTCCGGGTCCCCCTCCCCACGATTACGACAAAGAGCACACAGCGGGTGTGATGTTCACTCCTCCTAGGCACTTGATCTTACCTCTATCTTTCTGGAGGTCCGTGTTGCTCTGCTTTGGATTTGTATTTCGTTTTATGGATTTTTAAGATAGTTAACACCTTCACTCTATGAAAAAAAAGGATCATTCGGGGGAAGGGGGACAAAGAGAGAGAGAGAGAGAGAGAGAGAGAGAGAGAGAGAGAGAGAGAGAGAGAGAGAGAGAGAGAGACCCGATTTGTTGAGGAAAGTGTGTTTTTTATATCACGAAAGGTGTGATTTATCGTGATTTTTAATTTACTTCAAGTTAGAAATTATCTTACCTGCGTTCGCTTAGGACTAAAGTGCTAACGGGCTATAGCTCTTAGCCACGCAGTGCAAAGGTGTCGTTTGCAGTTTAACCAGTTCCCAAATCTAACGATGCACCAAGAAACTTTGTGGCATTCTAAAGGGGGATGTGTGGCTACTTGTACATTTGAGGAAAAAAATGTAATCATTTCTTGAATTGGCTTGTTTCTGCCCAAATGTTTCTTGTTTCTTGTTTCTGCTAACAATTTTTCCAGAAAATATAAAAGCAAAAAATATGAAGTCTTACATGTATTTTTTGTGTGAAAAGTATGCATACAAAAACAGGACATTTTTTTTAATCAGTCTGAACAGCTGTCAAACTGCGCAGCTACAGACTCGTTTTGAAGATTTGAAAATCTGAAAAAAAAATATGAAAGAGGTTCATTGGTGTCCTCTCTACAACCAGTGCGATGAAAAAGTTTGAATTTTGCCTATTTAAATTGATAAGTATTAAGAATGCCAGAGATTTGCTTTTGTGGCATATTTACTTGCATAACCAAATATCTCAAAAAAAGTTCATAGAAATTTTCACAATATTTTAGCAAATAAATGTTGATAACTTAATCTAAACAAATGTACTTTTCAATGGGTGACGTCATTTTCGTCGGTCAACGGTTTTCAATTATCTTTTTCTAAAACATATTTTTAAAAAAATTAAAAACATTAGACAAAAATCAATGCTATTTAAAAATTTGTTAGAAAAATTATTTGTTTTAAATTCAAAATAGGAAAGGACATTTTTGGCAATGATTATCTTTTGTTTGGAAGGGTGCACAAAGTTCAATAATCATTAATGTTCGTGACTTCCAGTATCATTTTTAGCAACATTTAATATTAAATTTTCAATTTTATCCAATTTTTTTAAGGTCTTTTGAGAAGTTAATGCCATGTTCTGTTTTGTGTCTGTGACTGATTCTGGTCCGTGTCGAAATTGTACACATCTGTAAACAAACATTTTATATGTGTAATTTATCGATAATACTAAGTGCAATGGTTTCAATCCTTCCTTTGATTTCATACAAGAAATGTTTTATCAAGAAAGCATTGGTGACATCGCACTGTCCAGAGACAAAATAAAATTATCTGATAAATCCACTACGTAGTGGTTTTTTTTACTTATAAACGAAAAAAATGAGTGGTGATTATTCGCAGCTCTTCACAATCCAATTAAGAATTAACAGTTAGCAAACCAGTCATAAAGAACATGAAAGACTCAGTCCGTACCTACTACAAAATTGTTTACTCTTTGCTTATTCGATATTTACGTTTCCTCATTTGCAAACGTGCGGGTTCACGATAAAACTGGGACCTGATAGCGGAAGATTTGTTCCACCAACCGTCCACAGACACCAGGACAAACACTTCAACCAATGATGGATACATGCATTATGATTTTTATTGGTATAGGTAGACATAGCCGCGAGTCATACGCAAGTGACAAAATTGTATATAACACGATAACATTGAAATCAATAATTACACTACCAAAATGTGTTAAAAATGTTACCAGGAGTTTTTTTCAATCCCCAACGTGACATGTTGCTAAGACCTGTTTGGATTTTAGCTGCCCTAAACTTATTGACAGTAACCTGTATACAGATAGGTGAGTACACTAGGTTTTTTTCCCAACTCACTAACCATATTTTTAATCACTAAATAAAAACTTAATACTGTCATAAGACAGCAATATCCTTACTAAAGTGTATACCCCTAAATGACATTTCCTCGGCATGAACCCGTTCTCATCAAAGAAAATGCTCGGTACATTCCATTTATTCTAATTCTTTCCTTGTATACTGTCAATCATGAATCTAGAAAGGGGACGGGGTGCCCCCTCCAGAAAAATGAAAGATGTAGTAAATTTACACCAAACAACAAGAGTACCACCAGCAAAAACAAATTTTCACTTTAAACCACCCCTCTCTATGGAAAATTATTTTTGGTCACGCAAATCTGCCGCTCCCGCCAAAAAGATAAACAAATATTCGATATTTTATAGGAATGAAGACAAAAATTACAACAAACAAAATATTTAAACTTTATGTATAAATTATGACCATCATTTTGCTATTGTCAGAGTGTAGATCCAGGATGAGTTACATGAAGGGGTTGAAATCCTCTTACACCCTCAGGTACCACGATGTGGAGTAGATACATCTAATGCAGTAAATGTAGCTTTATTACCTCATTATTTCAACCATAGTCAATATGTCATAGAAAATAAGGATTATTTTTGGTAAAAACAAAATGTGTGCATTTTTGTTTTGCTTCTTCTTTTTGTTAAAAGATAAATTGTTAATTTAGATTACAGGAATGCAAGATGAGCAAGAAGTATTTATCAAAATCTTAAAATCTATAAATCACGCTTGTTTACAATATACAAGAAAAAAAAAACTTTTTAAATCGTGTATTCGAGTTGTGATGTTTGATTATTCATCATTTTTTAAAACATATCTCTGATATTGCAGTACAAAGCAAAACTAAATTTAATTATGTCTTTAAATATAAAATTAAAAAATTGAAAAAATCCCTGGATTTTGTGAATAAAAGAACTATTCCATTTTCTTATTTACAAAACATGAAAAATTCATACTGGATATACGATATATCCGTGCATCGCTTCAACCCTTTAGCACTGTGTATCCCCCAACTCTCTCTTTCTCTTGTTGTTCAGCATTTTTCGTCAGGTTTGATTGCAAATTTAATTTGTGTTTCTCTGAAACTCCATCTGATTTCCTTAGGATTCAGCAATATCAAATATCAAATTTGGTAAATAAAAATTGATTTGAGGAGACTTTTATCTGCAAGTCGTTGAATTGAATATATTTCATTTAGAATTACCCGGTTGATATCTATATACAGTTCCTATTTTGATGTTTTACAAAACCATTTCAGTACTGTTTACCGAATTGTCGAGCTGTGTGATTCCAATAAATTGATCAAATGGTTATGTGTCTCTATCTTTTCTCATTGTTACCCGGTTGATATCTATATACAGTTCCTATTTTGATGTCTTACAAAACCATTTCAGTACTGTTTACCGAATTGTCGAGCTGTGTGATTCCAATAAATTGATCAAATGGTTATCTGTCTCTATCTTTTCTCATTGTTCATTAACATTGTATCCCTAAGGATATGTGTAAAAATTTGCATAGCGTTTACAAGCTTCCATTAAAACACTCTTTTCTACTAATGTCTTTACATCATAAGTTAACAAAAGAAATACAATTAAACAATAAATGAAAATGGTACGAAAAATAATCTCCCTTTTTATCCAAATTAATTTTAATTTTCTTAATTATGCCAATTTGTAGCTCCAAGCAGGATTCGGGTTGATGAATAATGGAACTAATGCAGTTTTATCCATACAAAACAACATTATATTAGCGCACATAAAGATGCGCAATCCTATAAAAGTCATTTAGGAATATGTTCCTTAAATATTTTCATATCAAAAGATTTTCGAGACATTTTACTTCATTAATACTTAGAGATCATAAACGTACTGATATTTAAGTTTAAATGTCGCAATGAAATTTTGGCATTAAATTTAATTTGCACAGAACATAAACCTAAATTAGTTTATTAAGTCCAACTGTGCCTAACATGTTTTAGGTAACAAACAAAGATTTTTTTATTTGTTAAAATGAAAGTGTAGTTCCACGGTCCTTTAATTTTCATTCTTTTTGTGGAGATACACTACCGCATCTAGCCAATATCTAAACAAACGCCCCCCCCCCCCCCTCCAATAAAGTCAGAACCCTAGAATTTGTTTTGTGAATGAGATCTGGCTAGATGAGATTTTTACAGAAGCAGTCAATTTTTTTTCAAATTCTGTTTATTAGGTCATATTCAACATATTAAGCCAGTAAAACGTTTATGTTAGGATGATTATTATATATCGCCTGATACAGTGAAATAACTGCTAAGTTCACAGACGCCAGCCAGGGGAACTGTCGTCGATCGCCCTTGTCAGTACATGTATGTTTTCAATAAAAAATGTAAATTGAAATATCAAGTGAGATGTATATTTCTGTAAGAGCTTCTGAATTTATGAACATACTACCCATCTAATGTCAACAAGTTCAGTTGCGTCAATGCCTGCTTACAGCCTGAAGGTAACATGGACAAAACTTGATGACTAGTGTACCAAGCATCTATTGTTGATAGATAATCTACGGATGACAGTTATTGAGTAACAAAGTGAAATCATAACAGTCGCACTGACAGTAGTTGTTCGGGTCACTACAGTTTTGCGCAGCACTATTGGGTCTACTAATTAATCACGACTACCACAAAGTAGATAAATGTTAACTATGACCAAACATACATCAATAAGGCATTAAAACTGCACAAAAAAGTAATACCCGAATGTCATCTATGCGAATACATTAATTTACATTGAATATTACTTTTGCGTGTAATTTTGTATTCAAGTAAGTTCAAGAACGTTTAATATATTAAACAACTGACCAATCGCGGTACACTTGTTAATTTGACATCGCACTTGATTTTTTGAGGCATACAACATGTGTGTAAAGAAAGAGCTGAATCAATCAATTTTTTAACATTTCGCATTTCATAAATAAACGGATCACACTGTTCAAACAATTACTATACTCATAAATGCAAATCATGTTTGTGTTGTGATTACCTTGCAATTTTTTAAGCGTATGCTTTTTTTCTAGAGTGTTTAATGTACAACTTTTATGTGTTTGACATCGGAAAACATACCTAAATCTATATTTTTAATACACTAAACAAATCAGTATCATCTTCCGAATACCAATTAAGGGGAAGTTTCATTTTTTTTTAAAGTGCTGCTACCTCAATAAAATATATAAAATGAAATTAAGCAGATAACATACAAATTTGCGTACATACAAAGGACTGCGAACGATAGCATTGTCTAGCCGCCTAACTAAAAGTAATTTTTTGAAAGTTGTCTAATTAAAGTTATCTTTATGTATATTGTCATTAAATATTAATGATTTGGTCAAACAAAGAGCGATAACTTTGTATTTTGGGTTAAAATAGCTTATTTCTTAATATAAAATAACGGAAAACGGAAATGTTTTTAAAACATCTTTCCCCCCGAGAAACAAAAATTCTTTTTGAGGGGTTTTAATTATTGTTATTAAGCATATTTTTTTTCCAAAGGGTTTGTTGTTTCACGGGGGGGGGGGCATATATGTATAGACCGAAATACATTCCAAAAAAAGAATTTTGCATCGTAAATTTCCGAAAAATATTTAACAAATATGAATTAAATGAAATTTTACTTTGATACATATCGTAATTATGTTATTATTTAGTTTTTATGCACATACTGGCCGCTTAATAATATTTTCCTCACTCATAGAGTCCGATTTCAATGAAAATTTTTTAAGACCCCGCGTTAGCAAAACTTTTGTTTAAAGATATTAATAATTTGATTAAAAATTTTATTTTTATATAAATTGATTCGGATTTGATTATACTTTTTAGTAGAAAACTTAGTTTTTGAATATCTGACAGAAATTCCGAAATATTTGGATGTAAAATGTAGGCGGGAAACGGGCGTTAGCGTTCGCAGTTCTTTCAACTCTTGCTCATTTTGTATATCTATTGTTACTAATAAAAGATGAAATACCAAGCAAGAACATCTATTCGATACAAGGCAGAATATAGCTTCCATTAATTATTTTTACAACTCACGGGTGTACTCGTGCAAAAAATAACCATTAAAATTTGTTTCTAGCCTCGATGCGGAGGGATTTTTAACAGGTATTACATGACTGTCAATTCAAGAGACCACACTAATATTTTTTAAATGAAAGATGCATCAGTTTAGGAACGTTCAATTGCCTTGATATTTTAAAGGTAAACACACGAGAGCCAGGCCATATTGCATGTAACTCTTACCATTTTCATAAGAGACCATCGGACTATTGAAATTAAAACTTCTTTAAAAAAATTAAATGCTGATGAACATAGTTTATTAATTTAAACTTATTTATTACAAACGTAATACTCTGTGATTGGAATTCTTAAAGCCTCTATAACATATATAATTCAACAGTTACCATTGAATTACCGATTAAAGCTCAATTTATTATTGCAATGTTAACTGTTCATGTGATATCAAAATACACCATGATTCTTGCAAAATGTTGGGGTTTTGATAAATTTACAATGATCTGATTAATATATGCTGTTTTTAAAAAAAAAAAAACTGTTTTAATGATAAAAAAAATGTTTAAATTCTACAAATCTAACCGTATTGTATTAATTAAAAAAAAAATCTATGATAATGTTAACACTGTTTTAATTTAAATGTATCCTGTTCAGTTAATTCAAGGAGTAATTCAACCAAAAGCTTTGATATTCCTCTCCATTCAACTATTTTAGGTGACCTTGCATGTTCAGGCGGCAGTGAAGAAATCGAGATTGATGGCTACGATCCAAGGGGTTTCAGATTTCCACCTAAAGGTTCCAATGGCTTTCCTGTGTAAGTTTTACAAGTATTTCGCTTCTCATTGTTGTAAGTTCACCTGAGACAAAGCTCTAATATAAAATCAATTATAGAAATTTAGTTTTTAGAAATTCAATAATTTTTCAATTGAGCAAACGGAAATTGCATGAAAATAATATCATTTAATATTTATTCATTTGATGAGATATCGGCGCTTCTGATTGGTCGAAAAATTTCTTTGATACCTGCATCAATAAAATTTTCGCCGGATCTACTTTTCTCAACTGTTCTGATCTAACAGTATTTATAGAACGGGAATTTCAAAAATAAACACTGTAAACAAAATGTAAAGTTGTGTCTGTTTTATTGTCAGCAAACAGAATACAACTTTATAAACACAAGAACTTAAAAGTTTAACCTTCACAAATAAACAAAACACATTATTTGATTCACGAAATAGAAAATTAAGCGTCTTCTCACGATTTCGTCTGCTTAAGATCAATCAACATTTACAGCGAGACATGCTGTTCCTTCTCCAGGAAACAATAACGAACATATAGGTCTATAAACTTTCACGGTAATAATGCTGTTCAAATTTGGTAACGATAATTTTTAAATTTACACACGTACACGATCGGTCATCAGAATAAGCGTCGTAAAAAAAAATCTATGAGTAATGCATCAACTCCTTCAGCGCATTCCAAGCGGCAGATATACCATTTAAGTACATCACTGGCTATCTAGTTACCACAACGTTTACAAAAGTCGCTTATACATACTATTCTTTGTCGACATATCAGCTATTTTCGTCCACGATCGCCTTTCCTTGGATGATTATGTCCAGTTGCATATTTCAGCGATCTCACATGAAAACTAGTTTTATTTGTATTACGAGTTTTTCTGCACAGTGAATAATATCACAAGCTATCGCATGTATTTACCTTTCGTTTTCAATTCAACCGGTTCAAATTTTAACTCACGATTTGTGTTTATTCAATTAAATTTAGCTCAATAGCTTTGCATCAGCTGAAGTCGCATCCATTTTGAATATTGTTGCTGTTGTTGTTTTGTATTCATACGCGTCGCTTCATTTACATTATTTACATTTTTGATCAATGACACTTCACATTTTTTTCATTTGAAAATGTTTTATTTAATGATAAGAAATGACGATAATAATTTTTCTATTGATCGACGTATCAAAGAAAAATTTGACCGGAAAACTACGCGCATTGATGAAAAAGTTTTCCGGTCAAATTTTTCTTTGATACGTCGATCAATAGAAAAATTATTATCTTCATTTCTTAATTCAGAGAAATAGAGAAAGATATGTTTTCTTTTTCAAAGTAAAAATTTATTGATATAAATTGTATTCTCTCTTTTACCATTTAGTTCAATTCAAATGGTTAAGACAGATTTGAAATCATTAAATTGAGATCGATCATGCTGTTTTGAATCGATTAGCATCTTGATTAAATGTAATATAAACATTTAAAATATCAAAAGTCCATTGAAATGAAAATAGCCTTAAATCGATTTTACAGATTATATATATATTTATTTTGTAATTTGGTGCAAATTGCATGTTGATTGAAGTTGCTTGAAAGAATTTTAATATGTTGATATTTTCATCTCAATTTCCGGGTCTAGGCGAGCTTCGGCGCCTTTCAAGACAGATCAAAATGAAATTTTTTTTTACAAATCTACAATCTTTTATCTACTATCCTTAAATGTTTGAACTCGATATCTTTTATAATTTTGAAGAACGTAGAGGAACAAGCAACCTCTTTAAAAATCGTTAAAACGTCAATTTCTCAAAAACCTAAGTGACGTCATCAATATAATTAAAAAACCTATGAGGTTTAGATCATTATCTATCAAATCTGCAAGTTTCATGAAAATCAGTCGAGCCGTTTCTGAGAAAATGCGTGCACAAAATTTGTAAGAAAAAAAAATAACTAGACACGATAGTAACTAGACAAAAATAATAATAATAATAATGGGGAAAAAGAAACCGAACGAAAACAATAAGGTCTTCCGTTGGAAACGGAAGACCTTAACTAGACACGATCTCGTTGCGAGCAACGAGGGGGTCTTCCGTTCGATCTTTAGAAGGTTATTTGACATCATTGAATTTGTTTTTTTTCGTAACAAAACATGATTTGGATATAAGAGTGGAGTACTTATGGTTTTTTTGGATCGCTTCTTATAAGCTCTTTTACATAGTATTTTCAAATCTATGCATTTCTTCCAATCGAAATAAAAAAGATTAAACTTTATTACCTTTAGCTCCTAAAAACCCTAGTAAGGTAAACGGATGAGAACATATTTACATTGTAAAGATATATAAACGATTTATTTTGCTTCTAAAACGTTTAGCAAAATATCTCTCAGTAAAGGGCAACAGATGAAAGACTTTAAAGCCCCTTGCTCCCCATATTAGAGGAGTCAGTCCCTTTTTCATGATAACAAATGAAAGGTCATTTAAATCTAAACACATTTTGTTATATAAGTGTTTAGTAATTTGTTACTGAAAGGTTATTAAATTCTAAACAAATTTTGTTTAACAAGTGTATAGAAATTCGTTACCGTTCTGGTGATATATGAGAAAGAAGGTTTTAGGGGCCGATCCCTTTTCTCCTTATAGGGGCCGTTTGACGAAATTTTGAAGGTTGCATTTTGTTAAAAACATCATTTTGAACAACCTTTCTTCTGTATTGCATTACAAAATATTTTTCCTTTCTGAGTTATGGGTGATCAAAAGTTTGGACTTTTGGCCCCTAAAAACCCCTAATTACATAACACATGATAAAATCATACATGTAACATTACTTGGATACATACATATGTAACTGTATGATAAACATATTTGCTTCTATAACCTTTCACAAAATATCTCTCAGTAAAGGGCTACAGATTAAAGACTTAAGAGCCATTTGGACCCCTTATTGGAGGAGCCAGCCCCTTTTTCTTGATATCAAATGAAAGGCAATTTAATTCTAAACAAATTTTGTTTAGAAATTCGTTACAGTTCTAGAGGTATTTGAAAATAAAGGTTTTAGGGGCCGATCCCTAATCTCCTTATAGGGACCGTTTAACGAAATTTTAAAGGTTGCATTTTGTTGAGAACATCATTTTGAACAACTTTTCTTTTGTACTGCATTTTAGAAAATTTTTTCTTTCGGAGATATGTGTGATCAAATTTTGAACTTTTGCCCCCTAAAAACCCTTAATCACGTGACACGTGATAAAATCATTACATTACTTGGATACATAACTGTAAGATAAACACATTTGCTTCTATAACCTTTCACAAAATATCTCCCAGTAAAGGGCTACGGATAAAAGTCTTAAGAGCCCTTTGGTCCCCTAATTGGAGGGGCCAGTCCCTTTTTCTTGACATCAAATGAAAGGTCCTGTAAATATAAACCTTTTTTACATTACATGTCTTAACAAAATATTTTTTCAGAAAAGAGATAAACAAAGAAAACAAAAAAAAAATACGACATTTTCTTTAAACTCAATTTTCGGGTCCAGGCGAGCTTCGGCGCCTTTCAAGCCAGATCAAAATGAAAATAAAATTGCCCATCTACAATCTTTCGTCTACTATCCCTGAAAGTTTGAACTCAATATCTTTTATAGTTTTAGAGTAACAAGCCACCCCTCTACAATCGCTAAAACGTCAATATCTCAAAAACGGAAGTGACGTCATCAATAAAATAAAATACCTATAAGGTTTCGATCACTATCTATCATATCTGAAAGTTTCATGAAAATCGGTCGAGCCGTTTTCGAGAAATCGCGTGCACAAAATTTGTAAGAAAAAAAAAGAAAAATAACTAGATACGACCTCGTTACGAGTAACGAGTAGGTCTTCCGTCCGATTTTTTTTTAGTTTAAATGATACCATGAAATATCGATACAATTTCAAAATCCCCCCCCCCCCCCCCCCCCAATTTTAAGATAAAGAATAAAAACCCTAATTACGTTAAACATGGGCCTGACGATGACTTTTTCAAACCAATAATGTAGAGATCAACAACTTTGATTTTATAATGCATAACAAAATAGTTACCGTTTTCAAGTTATTCGTAATAGACTTAACGAGTCTCTTGGTCCCTAATTAAAGGGGTCATCCCCTTTTTCTTGACTTTATTGGATAGAACTTTTATTCTCTACTACTTTTGTTCTATATGTCTTAACAAAATATCAACTGATATAAAGATACTGATCAAAACATATGAAAATTTTGATTCGAAATCTGTACCCCATTTTTGTGCCTAAGCGAGTTCCAAGGAATAGCGCCACTGGTGCAAAACAAATAAATAGTGCACAACTTCAAACCATGTTCTACATATCCTGAAAATTTCAAAGTCATATCTCTAATAGTTTCTGAGATCAGCTCTGCACAAAATTGGTCGTAAAAAATTACAAAATCGACCGTAAATTGGACCGGAAATGACGACGACAAAAAATTCAAAAAAATATAAAATTCAGATAATGTCCCATCATCTGTGCAAAATTTGTTGAGATCGGTCGAGCAGTTTTCGAGAAATCGCGTGCACAAAATTTGGAAAAAAATTAATAATAAACAGTACGAAAACAATAAGGTCTTCCGTTGGAAACGGAAGACCTTAATAATAACTAGACACGATCTCGTTGCGAGCAACGAGGAGGTCTTCCGTCCGATTTTAAGAAGAAAATATGACATCATCGACTTTGATTTTCGACAAAACATGATATGGGAAAAGGAGTGAAGTACTAATGCTTTATTGTATCGCTTTTTATAAGTTCTATTACATTGCTTTTTATTTTACTTGCATTTCTTCCAATTAAGATTGAAAAGATTAAACTTTTTGACATCTGGTCCCTAAAAACCCTAATTTGGTAACGCAAGAGAAAATCATTATATTGTTGGGATATATCAACGTATTATACCTAATCTAGCTTTAATAACCTTTCACAAGATGGCTCTCATTAAAGGGCTATAGATAAATTTTTTTAGAGCCCTTTGATCACCTGATTTAAGGGGCCAGCCCCCTTTTTTCTTTGAATCAAATAAAAGAACATTGAACTCTGAACACATTTTGTCAAAAAGTGTTTAAAAATTCATTACCTTTCTGGAGATATATGAGAAAGAAGGTTTTAGGGGCCGATCACTTATAGGGGCCGTTTAACGAAAATTTGAAGGTTGTGTATCGTTAAGAACATCATTTTAAACAATTTTTTTTTTGTATTGCATTTCAAAATATTTTTTCTTTCTGAGATATGGGTGATATAAATTTTGGACTTTTGATCCCTAAAAAAACCCTTAATTACGTAACACATTGCTTGAATACACAACTGTGAGATAAACAAATTTGCTTCTATAATTTTTCACAAAATATCTCTCATTAAAGGGCTACAGATTAAAGACTTATAGCCCTTTGGTCCCCTTATTTGAGGGGCCAGCCCCTTTTTCTTGATATTAAATGTAAGGCCATTTAATTCTAAACAAATTTTGTTCTACAAGTGTTTAGAAAACCGATACCGTTTTTAAGATATATGAGAAAGAAGGTTTTAGGGGCAGATCCCTTATCTCCTTATAGGGGCCGTTTAAAGAAATTTTGAAGGTTGCATATTGTTTAGAACATTAATTCAAACAACTTTTCTTCTGTATTGCATAACAAAATATTGTTCCTTTCTGAGATATGGGGGACCGAAATTTTGGACTCTTGGCCCCTAAAAACCCTCAATTACGTAACACATAATAAAATCATTACATTGCTTGGAGACATAACTGTGAGATGAACATATTTGCTTCATTAAATTTTCACAAAATATCTCTCAGTAAAGGGCTACAGATGAAAAACTTTAGAGCCTTTTGGTCCCCTTTTTAAGGAGCCAGCCCCATTTCCCTGATATTAAATGAAAGGTCATTTAATTCTAAACAATTTTTGTTGAATAAGTGTTCAGAAAATCGTTACCGTTCTTGAGATATATTAGAAAGAAGGTTTTAGGGGCCGATCCCTTATCTCCTTATAGGGGCCGTTTAACGAAATTTTGAAGGTTGCATATTTTTAGAACATTAATTGGAACAACTTTTCTTCTGTACTGCATTACAAAATATTTTTCATTTCTGAGATATGGATGATCAAAATTTTGGACTTTTGGCCCCTAAAAACCCTTGGTTACGTAACACATGATAAAATCATTACATAGCTTGGATACATAACTGTGCGATAAACATATTTGCTTCTATAACCTTTCACAAAATATCTCTCAGTAAAAGGCTACAGATTAAAGACTTTATAGCCCTTGGTCCCCTTTTTTAAGGGGCCAGCCCCTTTTTCTTGATATTAAATTAAAGGTCATGTATTTCTATACAATTTTTGTTCAACAAGTGTTAAGAAAATCGTTACCGTTCTTGAGATATATTAGAAAGAAGGTTTTAGGGGCAGATCCCTTATCTCTTTATAGGGGCCGCTTAACGAAATTTTGAAGGTTGCATATTGTTAAAAACATTAATTTGAACAATTTTTCTTCTGTACTGCATTATAAAAAAATTTTCATTTCTAAAATATGGATGATCGAAATTTTGGACTTTTGGCCCCTTAAAACCCTTAATAACGTAGCTCATAATAAAATAATTACATTGCTTGGATACATAACTGTGAGATAAACATATTTGCTTCTATAACTTTTCACAAATTATCTCTCAGTAAAGGGCTACATATTAAACACTTTAGAGCCCTTTGGTTCCCTTATTTGAGATACCAGCCCCTTTTTCTTGATTTCAAATGAAAGGTCCTGTAAAGAGAATTTTTTTTAACATTACATGTCTTAACAAAATATTTTTTAGAAAAGAGATAATCAAAGAAAACCAGAAAAAATTACGACGTTTTTTCAATCACAATTTTCGGGTCCAGGCGAGCTTCGGGGCCTTTCAAGTCAGATCAAAATGAAAATAAAATTGCAAATTTACAATTTTTTGTCTACTATCCCTGAAAGTTTGAACACAATATCTTTTATAGTTTAGGAGAACGTAGAGGAACAAGCGACCCTCTAAAAATCGCTAAAACGTCCATTTCTCAAAATCGGAAATGATGTAATCAATATAATAAAAAACGTATAAGGTTTAAGTTATTATCTATCAGATCTGAAAGTTTTATGAAAATCGGTCGAGCCGTTTCTAAGAAATCGCGTGCACAAAATTTGTAAGAAAAAAAATAAAAAAAATAATAATAATAGGGAAAAAGAAACCGAACGAAAACAATAAGATCTTCCGTTGGAAACGGAAGACCTTAACTAGACACGATCTCGTTGCAAGCAATGAGGAGGTCTTCCGTCTGATTTTTAGAAGAAAATATAACATCATTGACTTTGATTTTCGACAACAAAACTTGATATGGAAAAAGGAGTGAAGTACTATTGCTTTAATGTATTGCTTTTTATAAGTTCTATTACATTGCTTTTTATAATACTTGCATTTCTTCCAATTAAGATTGAAAAGATTAAACTTGTTTACATCTGGTCCCTTAAAACTCTAATTGGGTAACGCAAGAGCAAATCATTATATTGTTAGGATATATAAACGTATTATACCTAATCTAGCTTTAATAACCTTTCACATAATGGCTCCCACTATAAATAAAAATTTTAAAAGCCCTTTGATCCCCTGATTTAAGGGTCCAGTCCTTTTCTCTTGGAATCAAATGAAAGGTCATTTAATTCTGAACACATTTTGTCAACAGGTGTTTAAAAATTCGTTACCGTTCTGGAGATATATGAGAAAGAAGGTTTTAGGGGCCGATCCCTTATCTCCTTTTACGGGCCGTTTAACGAAATTTTGAAGGCTGCATATTGTTAAGAACATTCATTTGAACAACTTTTATTCTGTACTGCATTTCAAAATATTTTTCCTTTATGAGATATGGGTGATCAAAAGTTTGGAGTTTTGGCCCCTTAAAAACCCCTAATTACATAACACATAATAAATTCATTACATTGGTTGGATACATAACTTACTGTAAAATGAACATATTTGCTTCTATAACCTTTCACAAAATAACTCTCAGTAAAGGGCTACATATTTAAGTCTTAAGAGCCGTTTGGTCCCCTAATGGGAGGGGCCAGCCCCTTTTTCTTGATATCAGATGAAAGGTCATTTAATTATTAACAAATTTTGTTCAACAAATGTTTAGAAATTCGTTACCGTTCTTGAGATGTATGAGAATGAAGGTTTCAGGGGCCGATCCCTAATCTCCTTATAGGGGCCGTTTAACGAAATTTTGAAGGTTTCATTTTGTTGAAAACATCACTTTGAACAACTTTTCTTCTGTACTGCATTTCAAAATATTTTTCCTTTATGAGATATGGGTGATCAAAACTTTTGATTTTTAGTTCCTATTAACCCTTAATCACGTAAAACATGATAAAATCATTACATTACTTAGATACATAATTGTAAGATAAACACATTTGCTTCTATAACCTTTCACAAAATATCTCTCAGTAAAGGGCTACAGATAAAAGACTTTAGAGCCCTTTGGTCCCCTAATTGGAGGGGCCAGTCCCTTTTTCTTGATATTTAATGAAAGGTCCGGTAAATATAAACCTTTTTTTACATTACATGTCTTAACAAAATATTTTTCAGAAAAGAGATAAGCAAAGAAAAAAAGAAAAAATACGACATTTTCTTTAAACTCAATTGTTGGGTCCAGGCGAGCTTCAACGCCTTTCAAGCCAGATCAAACTGAAAATGAAATTGCAAATCTACAATCTTTTGTCTACTATCCCTGAAAGTTTGAACTCGATATCTTTTATAGTTTAGGAGACGTTAGAGGAACAAGCCACCCCTTTAAAAATCGCTAAAACGTCAATATCTCAAAAACGGAAGTGACCTCATCAATATAATAAAAAACCTATAAGGTTCCGATCACTATTTATCGTTGGAAACGGAAGACCTTAATAATAATTATAAAGATTTTTTGGACTACATGTTATAACAAAATACAATCGAGGAAAGAGATATTGAAAGAAAACCACGAAATATCACGACGCTTTTTTAACTGTAATTTTCGAGCTCGGGCGAGCTTCGGCGCTTTTGGTCACAGGAAAATATATATACCATATGTCAGATCTACAACCTTTTGTCTACAATCCCTGAAATTTTGAACTCAATATCTTAAATCGTTTAGGAACTTACCCCTGGACAAGCCAACCCTCTGAAAATCGTTAAATTGTAAATAACTCAAAACCGGAAGTGACGTCATCATTGAAAAAAATTTCCAGTAAGGTTCAGATCATTATCTATCAGACCTGAAAGTTTCATGTAAATCAGTCGAGTAGTTTTAGAGAAATTGCGTACACAAAATTGGTTGGAAAAAAAAATAATAACTAGACACGATCTCGTTGCGAGCAACGAGGGGGTCTTCCGTCCGATTTTTAGAATAAGGAATGACCTTACTCTTGATCTTCGTCAACAAAACTTATCCGGAAAAGGAGGCGGAATCTATGGGTGTAATGGGTGAGAGACTATCTATCCCTTTGGTGTCCCTTATTTGAGGGATCAGCTCCTTTTCATTCATTTTAGTTAAAAGGTATTTTTGTGTACCGCTAGTAAGTGTTTAGAAATTGGTTACCGTTTTTGAGATATCTGGTAAAAATCGTTTTGATGTGCGGTCCTAAAACTCCTTTTAGGGTCCAGAAAACAAACAATATATGGTTGTACATTGTTAAGCACATTATTTTGAACATCTTTTGTTAAATGCTGCTTTCCAGAATTTTCCTCTATTTCGAGATATTGAAGATCAAAGTGTTGGACTTCTGGCCCCTTAAAATCCCTAATTACATAACAAAGGAGGAAATGATTACCATGTATAGGTAAATGACATTAGAATGAACTTTATTGCCTCTATAACGTATCACAAAATATTTCACAGTAAAAAGTTATCATATAACGACTTTAGAGCCCCCTCAGCCCCTTATTTGAAGGACCAGCCCCTTTTTCTTGATTTCATAAGAATGTTCTTGTCAATTCCAACACATTTTGTTCAACAAGTGTTAACAAAATTTGTACCGTTCTCGAGATATGTTGAGAGGGTCGTTTTAGGGGCCTACCCTGTAACTCCTTTTAGGGACTGCATAACAAAAAATTATGGTTGCAGATTGTTAAACTCATTATTTTGAGCATCTTTTGTTCAATATTACTTTTTAAAATTTTCCTCAATTTTGAGATATTGAGCATCCAAGTTTTGGACTTCTGGCCCCTTAAATTCCCTAATTATGTAACATAGAAGTAAATGATTGCCATGTGTAAGTGAATAACTTTAAAATAAACATAATTGCTTCTATAACGTATCACAAAATAGTTCACAGTAAAAAGTTATCATTAAAAGACTTTAGAGCTCCCCCAGCCCCTTTTTGGAAGGGCCAGCCCCTTTTTCATGATTTCAATCAAAAGCTCTAATCAATTCAAACACTTTTTGTTCAACAAGTGTTTACAAATTTTATACCGTTCTCGAGATATCTTGAGAGGGCCGTTTTAAGGGCCGACCCTGTAACTCCTTTTAAGGACCGCATTACAAAGAAATTATGGTTGCAGATTGTTAAGCTCAATATTTTGAGCATCTTTTGTTTAATAATCTTTTCAAAATTTTCCTCCATTTTGAGATATTGAGCATCAAAATTTTTGACTTCTGGCCCCTTAAAATCCCTAATTACGTAGCATAGGAGTAAATGATTGCCATGTGTAGATGGATAACGTTAGAATGAACATAATTGCTTCTATAACGTATCACAAAATATTTCACAGTGAAAAGTTATCATTAAAAGACTTTAGAGCACCTTCAGCCCCTTATTTGAAGGGCCAGCCCCTTTTTCTTGATGTCACATAAAAGCTCGTGTCTTTATAAAGATTTTTTGTTCTACATATTATAACAAAATACAATCGAGGAAAGAGATATTGAAAGAAAACCACGAAAAATCACGACGCTTTTTTAACTGTAATTTTCGAGCTCGGGCGAGCTTCCGCGCTTTTGGTCACAGAAAAATATATATACCATATGTCAGATCTACAACCTTTTGCCTACAATCCCTGAAATTTTTAGCTAAATATCTTAAATCTTTTAAGAGTTTACTCCTGGACAAGCCAACCCTCTGAACATCGTTAAATTGTGAATAAATCAAAAGCGGAAGTGAAATCATCATTAAAAAAAATTTCCAATAAGGTTCACATCATTATCTATCAGACCTGAACGTTTCATGTAAATCGGTGGAGTTGTTTTAGAGAAATCGCGTACACAAAATTGGTTGGAAAAAAAAGAAAAAAAAATAATAACTAGACACGATCTCGTTGCGAGCAACGAAGAGGTCTTCCGTCCGATTTTTAGAATGAGGAATGACCTTACTCTTGATCTTCGTCAACAAAACTTATCCGGTAAAGGAGGCGGAATCTATGAGTGTAATGGGTGAGAGACTATCTATCCCTTTGGTGTCCCTTATTTAAAGGATCAGCTCCTTTTCATTCATTTTAGTTAAAAGGTATTTTTGTGTACCGCTAGTAAGTGTTTAGAAATTGGTTACCGTTTTTGAGATATCTGGTAAAAATCGTTTTGATGTGCGGTCCTAAAACTCCTTTTAGGGTCCGGAAAACAAACAATAAATGGTTGTACATTGTTAAGCACATTATTTTGAACATCTTTTGTTAAATGCTGCTTTCCAGAATTTTCCTCTATTTCGAGATATTGAAGATCAAAGTGTTGGACTTCTGGCCCCTTAAAATCCCTAATTACATAACAAAGGAGGAAATGATTACCATGTATAGGTAAATGACATTAGAATGAACTTTATTGCCTCTATAACGTATCACAAAATATTTCACAGTAAAAAGTTATCATATAACGACTTTAGAGCCCCCTCAGCCCCTTATTTGAAGGGCCAGCCCCTTTTTCTTGATTTCATAAGAATGTTCTTGTCAATTCCAACACATTTGTTCAACAAGTGTTAACACATTTTGTACCGTTCTCGAGATATGTTGAGAGGGTCGTTTTAGGGGCCGACCCTGTAACTCCTTTTAGGGACTGCATAACAAAAAATTATGGTTGCAGATTGTTAAACTCATTATTTTGAGCATCTTTTGTTCAATATTACTTTTTAAAATTTTCCTCAATTTTGAGATATTGAGCATCCAAGTTTTGGACTTCTGGCCCTTTAAATTCCCTAATTATGTAACATAGAAGTAAATGATTGCCATGTGTAAGTGAATAACTTTAAAATAAACATAATTGCTTCTATAACGTATCACAAAATAGTTCACGGTAAAAAGTTATCATTAAAAGACTTTAGAGCTCCCCCAGCCCCTTTTTGGAAGGGCCAGCCCCTTTTTCATGATTTCAATCAAAAGCTCTAATCAATTCAAACACTTTTTGTTCAACAAGTGTTTACAAATTTTATACCGTTCTCGAGATATCTTGAGAGGGCCGTTTTAAGGGCCGACCCTGTAACTCCTTTTAAGGACAGCATTACAAAGAAATTATGGTTGCAGATTGTTAAGCTCAATATTTTGAGCATCTTTTGTTTAATATTGCTTTTCAAAATTTTCCTCCATTTTGAGATATTGAGCATCAAAATTTTTGACTTCTGGCCCCTTAAAATCCCTAATTACGTCGCATAGGAGTAAATGATTGCCATGTGTAGATGGATAACGTTAGAATGAACATAATTGCTTCTATAACGTATCACAACATATTTCACAGTGAAAAGTTATCATTAAAAGACTTTAGAGCACCCTCAGCCCCTTTTTTGAAGGACCAGCCCCTTTTACTTGATGTCACATAAAAGCTCGTCACTTTATAAAGATTTTTTGTTCTACATATTATAACAAAATACAATCGAGGAAAGAGATATTGAAAGAAAACCACGAAAAATCACGACGCTTTTTTAACTGTAATTTTCGAGCTCGGGCGAGCTTCAGCGCTTTTGGTCACAGAAAAATATATATACCATATGTCAGATCTACAACCTTTTGCCTACAATCCCTGAAATTTTTAGCTAAATATGTTAAATCGTTTAAGAGTTTACTCCTGGACAAGCCGACCCTCTGAAAAGCGTTAAACTGTTAATAACTCAAAACCGGAAGTGAAGTCATCATTAAAAAAAATTTCCAATAAGGTTCACATCATTATCTATCAGACCTGAACGTTTCATGTACATCGGTGGAGTTATTTTAGAGAAATGGCGTACACAAAATTGGTTGGAAAAAAAAGAAAGAAAAATAATAACTAGACACGATCTCGTTGCGAGCAACGAAGAGGTCTTCCGTCCGATTTTTAGAATAAGGAATGACCTTACTCTTGATCTTCGTCAACAAAACTTATCCGGTAAAGGAGGCGGAATTTATGAGTGTAATGGGTGAGAGACTATTTATCCCTTTGGTGTCCCTTATTTGAAGGATCAGCTCATTTTCATTCATTTTAGTTAAAAGGTATTTTTGTGTACCGCTAGTAAGTGTTTAGAAATTGGTTACCGTTTTTGAGATATCTGGTAAAAATCGTTTTGATGTGCGGTCCTAAAACTCCTTTTAGGGACCAGAAAAAAAACAATATATGGTTGTACATTGTTAAGCACATTATTTTGAACATCTTTTGTTAAATGCTGCTTTCCAGAATTTTCCTCTATTTCGAGATATTGAAGACCAAAGTGTTGGACTTCTGGCCCCTTAAAATCCCTAATTACATAACAAAGGAGGAAATGATTACCATGTATAGGTAAATGACATTGGAATGAACTTTATTGCCTCTATAACGTATCACAAACTATTTCACAGTAAAAAGTTATCATATAACGACTTTAGAGCCCCCTCAGCCCCTTATTTGAAGGGCCAACCCTTTTTCTCTATTTCATAAGAATGTTCTTGTCAATTCCAACACATTTTGTTCAACAAGTGTTAACAAATTTTGTACCGTTCTCGAGATATGTTGAGAGGGTCGTTTTAGGGGCCGACCCTGTAACTCCTTTTAGGGACTGCATAACAAAAAATTATGGTTGCAGATTGTTAAACTCATTATTTTGAGCATCTTTTGTTCAATATTACTTTTTAAAATTTTCCTCAATTTTGAGATATTGAGCATCCAAGTTTTGGACTTCTGGCCCTTTAAATTCCCTAATTATGTAACATAGAAGTAAATGATTGCCATGTGTAAGTGAATAACTTTAAAATAAACATAATTGCTTCTATAACGTATCACAAAATAGTTCACGGTAAAAAGTTATCATTAAAAGACTTTAGAGCTCCCCCAGCCCCTTTTTGGAAGGGCAAGTCCCTTTTTTATGATTTCAATCAAAAGCTCTAATCAATTCAAACACTATTTGTTTAACAAGTGTTTACAAATTTTATACCGTTCTCGAGATATCTTGAGAGGGCCGTTTTAAGGGCCGACCCTGCAACTCCTTTTAGGGACCGCATTACAAAGAAATTATGGTTGCAGATTGTTAAGCTCAATATTTTGAGCATCTTTTGTTCAATATTGCTTTTCAAAATTTTCCTCCATTTTGAGATATTGAGCATCAAATGTTTGGACTTCTGGGCCCTTAAATCCCCTAATTATGTAACACAGGAGTAAATGATTGCCATGTGTAGGTAAATAACGTTAGAATGAACACAATTGCTTCTATAACGTACCACAAAATATTTCACGGTAAAAAGTTATCATTAAAAGACTTTAGAGCCCCCTCAGCCCCTTATTTGAAGGGCCAGCCCCATTTTTATGATTTCAAATGAAAGCTCTAATTAGTTCAAACACATTTTGTTCAACAATTGTTTAGGGACTGCATAACAAAGAAATTATGGTTGCAGATTGTTAAGCTCAGTATTTTGAGCATCTTTTGTTCAATATTGCTTTTCAAAATTTTCCTCCATTTTGAGATATTGAGCATCAAATTTTTGGACTTCTGGCCCCTTAAATCCCCTAATTATGTAACACAGGAGTAAATGATTGCCATGTGTAGGTAAATAACGTTAGAATGAACACAATTGCTTCTATAACGTACCACAAAATATTTCACGGTAAAAAGTTATCATTAAAAGACTTTAGAGCCCCCTCAGCCCCTTATTTGAAGGGCCAGCCCCATTTTTATGATTTCAAATGAAAGCTCTAATTAGTTCAAACACATTTTGTTCAACAATTGTTTAGGGACTGCATAACAAAGAAATTATGGTTGCAGATTGTTAAGCTCAGTATTTTGAGCATCTTTTGTTCAATATTGCTTTTCAAAATTTTCCTCCATTTTGAGATATTGAGCATCAAATTTTTGGACTTCTGGCCCCTTAAATCCCCTAATTATGTAACACAGGAGTAAATGATTGCCATGTGTAGGTAAATAACGTTAGAATGAACACAATTGCTTTTATAACGTATCACAAAATATTTCACGGTAAAAAGTTATCATTAAAAGACTTTAGAGCCCCCTCAGCCCCTTATGTGAAGGACCAGCCCCTTTTTCATGATTTCAAATGAAAGCTCTAATCAATTCAAACACATTTTGATCAACAAGTGTTTACAATATTGCTGTTCAAAATTTTCCTCTATTTTGAGATATTGAGCATCAAATTTTTGGACTTCTGGCCCCTTAAAATCCCTAATTACGTAACATAGGAGTATATGATTGCCATGTATAGGTGGATAAAATTAGAATGAACACAATTGCTTCTATAGCGTATCACAAAATATTTCACAGTGAAAAGTTATCATTTAAAGACTTTAGAGCCCCGTCAGCCCCTTATTTGAAGGGCCAGCCCCTTTTTCCTGATGTTATATAAAACCTCATGGCTTTATAAAGATTTTTTGTTCTACATGTTATAACAAAATACAATCGAGGAAAGGGATATTGAAAGAAAACCACGAAAAATCACGACGCTTTTTTAACTGTAATTTTCGAGCTCGGGCGAGCTTCGGCGCTTTTGGTCACAGGAAAATATATATACCACATGTCAGATCTACAACCTTTTGTCTACAATCCCTGAAATTTTGAACTCAATATCTCAAAGCGTTTAGGAGTTTACCCCTGGACAAGCCGACCCTCTGAAAATCATCAAATTGTAAATAACTCAAAACCGGAAGTGACGTCATCATTAAAAAAAAATATCCAATAAGGTTCAGATCATTATCTATCAGACCTGAAAGTTTCATATAAATCGGTGGAAGGGTTTAAGAGAAATCGCGTACACAAAATTGGTTGGAAAAAAAAAAGAAAAATAGTAATAATAGGGAAAAAGAAACCGAACGAAAACAATAAGGTCTTCCGTTGGAAAATGGAAGACCTTAAAAATAAGAACTAGAGCAAAGCTCGTTGCAAAGCAACGAGTGGATCTTCCTTTAATGTCAGAAGTAAAGCTGGAAGTTCCTGTTGGAAGCAGAGCTCTTAAACCAATAACAAGAGAAACTAAAATAAAAAGATGAAAAAAGTCGAATTATTCCTGGTACGACTTAACAAAATCCGAATGATTTTAAGTACGACTTAACAAAAACCTTTCCGATTTCAAGAACGACTTAACAAAAAAATCCGAATGTGTTCAAGATCGAGAACAATTATTTTTGGTACGAGTTAATTTTACTATAAACATTACGCTATTTTTCAAATGAAGGACACGGAATCAAAATTTCCGAAAAAATCAATTTTTAAACCCCGATATCTCTGTAATGCATCATACGATTTCAAAACGGCTTTCAGTGTTAGATTCAGCTTAATAAGCTATACAAAACCCATATTCATTTTTAATTTGATCAGAAAAATTCATTTTTTCGAAAAAATTTGATTCACTTCCAGTTTCGACCGGAAGTGACAGATTTTCATTTCGAGCCTTATTACAGAGGTAAATCGACCAAATCATAAGCATTGAAAATTTCAAGACTCTATCTCAGAGCGTTTTTTAGAAACGTCGCGGACAAAATGACTTTTTGAAAATTTTAAAAATGACGTAACGTAAAAACAGAAGTGATTTTCAAAGAAACTTCAAAAGAACTATATATGATATTAGTCAAATTTGGCCCCAAAAATTCCCTATTTTTAAAATGATTCAGGTACGTTAATTTGTTGTGTTATTTTATAAAAGAGTTGACATGAAATATGTTTTTCACCTATTTATTTGATTTATATGCACTCACTGGCAGTATATGACGTCAGAAGTGACGCTATTTTTATAATTCAATCAAAATCAACCACAAATTGACATTTTTCTTATCTTTTTTCGAATGGGAAATATAGAGCGACTCTTTGAACAAAAACGAACTTTATGTCACTTATAAGTATTGGAAAGATACATCTTTGGTGAAAATATTTTGTTTGTTCAAGTAGTCGCTCAATGTTTCCTGAAAGAAAAACTACCTCAAAACAAGCCGTTTATGCTAAAAATGAGAAAATGGCGGGAAAAGTTAAACTTTATGATGTCATATTTTTAAATTGTGGGCACTAAAATCAAAATGAAAATTATGAAAATACTTCAAATGTATATTTGTACAAATAAAACAAAGAATTACAGTAACATGACAATGTTCATTTTAGGGGGCCATTTTAGGCTCAAACCATATATAGTCCTTTCGAGGTATTATAGTTTCACATGACCTCTGAAAGTTTCATTAAAATCAGTTAAAAACTTTTTGAGTTATAAAACCGAAAAGGAGTCAGAAAAAAAGAGAAAAAGAATAATAACTAGAGCAAAGCTCGTTGCAAAGCAACGAGTGGGTCTTCTGTTAATGTCGAAAGTAAAGCAATATGTTCCTGTAAGAAGCAAAGTTTTTAAACCAATAACAAGATCAACTAAAACTAAAAGAACAAAAATCGAATAATTCTTGGTACGAATTAACAAAAACCTTTTCGATTTCAAGAACGACTTAACAAAAAAATCCGAATGTGTTCAAGTACAACTTAACAATTATTTTTGGTACGAGTTAATTTTACTTTTAACATTACGCTATTTTTAAACCAAGGACGCGGAATCAAAATTTCCGGAAAAATCAATTTTTAAACCCCAATAACTCTGTTATGCATCGTTCGATTTTAAAACGGCTTTCAGTGTTAGATTCAGCTTAATAAGCTATACAAATTCCTTATTCATTTTTTATTTGTCAGAAAATTCATTTTTTCGAAAAATTTGTTTCACTTCCGGTTTCGACCGGAAGTGACAGATTTTCATTTCGAGCCTTACTACAGAGGACTATCGACCAAACCATAAGCATTGAAAATTTCAAGCCTCAATCTTAAAGCGTTTTTGAGAAACGCCGCGGACAAAATGACTTTTTGAAAATTTTAAAAATGACGTTACGTCAAAATGGAAGTGACGTTGTCAAGAAAACTTTAACATCTTTGAGTTATAATAGTTTCAAATTATCTCTGAAAGTTTCATTAAAATCAGTTTGAAACTTTTTGAGTTATAAAGCCGAGAAGGAGTCAGAAAAAAAGAAAAAGTATAATAATAAAAGAAAGAAACAAAAGAATAACAAGAGGGTCTTCCGTTGGAAACGGAAGACCCTTAAAAAAAGAAAGAAACCGTAGAAAAACAAAAGGGTCTTCCCTTTGAAACGGAAGACCCTAATAAAAAGAAACAATAGAATAACAAGAGGGGCTTCCGTAGGAAACGGAAGACCCTAAAAAACAATAGAATAACAAGAGGGGCTTCCGTAGGAAACGGAAGACCCTAATAATAATAAAAAGAAACAATAGAATAACAAGAGGGTCTTCCGTTGGAAACGGAAGACCCTTATAATAGGGAAAAAGAAACCGAACGAAAACAATAAGGTCTTCCGTTGGAAAACGTAAGACCTTGATACCTAGACACGATCTCGTTGCGAGCAACGAGGAGGTCTTCTGTCTGATTTTTGAAATTGAGATTTATGTTCGATCTTGATTTTGCTATTTAACAGCTATACATGATTTAAAACAGGAAAAGAGGGTTTACATTTTAAGGTCCAGATACTATTTTGTTTCAGGTGTAAGAGCTTTGTTCAACAAGTGTTTAGAAATTTCGTCACCGTTATTGAGATATCTGTGAAAAACGTTTAAGGGGTCGGTCCCTTATCTCCTAATTGGGGCCACTGAACCAATTTTTTTTAGGTTGCATGTTGTTAAGTATATCATTTTGAGCATCTTTTCTTTTATACTGCATTTCAAAATATTTTTCCTTTTTGAGATATAAGTGATCAAAGTTTTGGATTTTGACCCCCAAAAACCCCTAATGACGTAACAAATTAGAAAATCATTATATTGCTAGGCTACATAAATGTAAGATAAACATATTTGCTTCTATTATCTATTACAAAATATCCCTTGGTAAAGAGCTATAGGAAAAATACTTTAGAGCCCTCTACGTCCCTACATTTAAGGGCCAGTCCCTTTTTCTTGGTATCAGATGAAAGGTCATTTGATTTTATAAACAATTTACTCAACAATTGTTCAGAAATTCCTTCCTATTCTTAAGATATCTGAGAAAGAATATTTTAGGGGCCAGACCTTATCTCCTTATTGGGGTCCTGAACCACAATTTTTAAGGTCGCATGTTATCAAGTACACCATTTTGAGCATCTTTTCTTTTATACTGCATTTCAAAATATTTTTCCTTTTTGAGATATAGGTGAGAAAAGTTTTGGACTTTTGACCCCTAAAAACCCCTAATTACGTAACATATGAGAAAATCGTTATAATGCTGGGCTTTATAACTGTAAGATTAACATATTTGCTTGTATAATTTATTACAAAATATCCCTCGGTAAAGAGTTATGGGTAAAAGACTTTAGAACCCTCTAGGTCCCTAATTTGAGAGGGGCAGCCCCTTTTTTTTGATATCATCTGAAAGGTCTTGTAAATTCAAACTAATTTTACATTACATGTTTTAACAAAATATTTTCCAGAAAAGAGATAAAAGAGGAATAGCACGAAAAATAACGACGCTTTTCATATCTCAATTTTCGAGCCCTACCAAGCTTTGGCACATGTAGTGCTAGACATGTAAAACAATAGCCATGCAAAACCTCAATCTTTTCTCTACCAACTGTAGAAATGTGAGCGCAATATCTTTTATTCTTTAGGAGAACTGCCGCAGACAAAATACCCATGTATAAATCGTTAAAACGTCCATATCGCAAAAATCGGATGTGACGTCATCAATGCAAAAAATTTGCTATCAAGTTCAGACCAATATGTATCACATCTGACATTTTGATGGAGATCAGCCGAGTCGTTGCTGAGAAATCGCGTGCACAAAAATCGGAAGAAGAAAAAAATAATAATAGGGAAAAAGAAACCGAAGAATAACAATAAGGTCTTCCGTTGGAAACGGAAGACCTTAATAATAGGGAAAAAGAAACAAAGCAATAACAATAAGGTCTTCCGTTGGAAATTTTTTGACAACAAAACATGACATGGAAAAAGGAGTGAAGTACTAATGGCTTTTTTGTATCGCTTTTTATATGTTCTTTTACATTGTTTTTTTTTAAATACTTCCAATTAAGATAGAAAAGATAAAACTTGGTTTACCTCTGGTCCCTAAAAACCCTTATTTGGTAACGCATGAGAAAATATATTCTTAGGATATATCAACGTATTATACCTAATTTAGCTTTAATAACCTTTCAAAACATGGCTCTCAGTTAAGGGCTATAGATAAAAGATTTTAGAGCCTTTTGATCCCCTTATTTAAAAGGGCAGCCCCTTTTTTGGAATCAAATGAAAAGTCTTTAATTCTGAACATATTTTGTTCAACAAGTGCTTACAAATTCGTTACCGTTTTTGAGCTATCTGGGAGAGAACGTTTTAGGGGACGATCCCTTATCTCCATTTAGGGACTGTTTAACGAAATTTTGAAGGTTGCATATTGTTCAGAAGATCATTTTAAACAACTTTTTTTCTGTACTGCATTTCAATATATTTTTCCTTTCTGAGATATAAGTGATCAAAATTATCGTATTCTGGCCCCTCAAAACCCGTTATTACGTAACCATGGCGAAATTTATATAATGCATAGCTAATAAGTGTAAAATGAACATCTTTGCTTTTTTAATATATTACAAAATACTGCTCAGGAAATTCTATGGAAGAAAGACTTCAGACCCTTTTGGCCCCTCTATTGATATCAAATGAAAGGTCTTTTAATATTAAACATATTTTGTTGAACAAGTGTTTACAAATTCGTTACCGTTTTTGAGCTATCTGGGAGAGACCATTTTAGAGGCTGACCCCTTATCTCCTTATTGGGGCCACATAACGAAATTTTGATGGTTGTTTATTGATTAGAACATCATTCTAAGCATTATTTTATCTCTGTAATGCTTTTGAAATCTATTTGTCCTTTTTCAGATATAACGGATCGAAGTTTTCGACTTCTGGCCATTAAAAAGCCTTATTACGTAATAGATGGCATTTTTTTTTATGATATATAGTTAGTTGAATTTCAGATGAACATTTTTGCTTCTTAAAAATACATGTATTATAAAATATTTCTCAGTAAAGTGCTATGAAGGAGAGACGTCAAAGCCCTTTTGTTCCCTAATTTGAGAGACCAGACATTTTCTCTTCATTTCAACTGAAAGCTCTTGTAAAATTAAACTTTAACTGCTGTACATGTCTTCACAAAATATTTTTGATAAAAAAGATAGATAAAATAAATCAGGAAAAATCACTACTTTTTTTTATATCTCAATTTTCGGGTTCAGGAGAGCTTCGGTGCCTTTTGCGCCAGACATATATGATTCACTTTAGAACAAACTACAATTATTCATATACAATTCCTGAAAATTTGAATTTGAAATCTTTTGTCGTTTAGGAGGAGTTCGACGGACAAGATGCCCCCTATAAAAATCGCTAAAACGTCAATATCTCTAAAACGGAAATGACATCATTGAAATAAAAAAAATTCAATAAGGTTCAGATCAATATCTATCAAATTTGAAAGTTTCATGAAAATCGGCCGAGCCATTTCCGAAAACTTGAGTGCAGAGAATTAAAAAAATAATAATATCTAGACACGATCTCGTTGCGAGCAACAAGGAGGTCTTCCGTCTGATTTTAGAATTTGAAATATATGTTCGATCTTGATTTTGCTATTTAACTGCTGAACATGATGTAGAATAGAAAAACAGGGTCTACATTCTAAGGGCCAGATACTATTTTGTATCAGTGATAAGAGCTTTGTTCAACAAGTGTTTAGAAATTCGTCACCGTTCTTGAGATATCTGAGAAAAAAATTTTTAGGGGCCAGTCCCTTATCTCCTTATTGGAGCCGCTGAACAAAATTTTGAAGGTTGCATTTTGTACAGTACATCATTTTGAGCATCTTTTCTTCTATACTGCATTTCAAAATATTTTCCTTTTTGAGATATACATGTAGGTGGTCATAGTTTATGTACTCTTGACCCCTAAAAAATCCTTATTACACAACACATGAATAAATCATTACATTACTTGGATATAAACTGTAAGATAAACATATTTGCTCATATAGCCTTCCATTAAATTTCCCTCAGCAAAGAACTACAGATGAAAGATTTTAGAGCCCTTTAGTTCCCTAATTTGCGGGCCAGCTCCTTCTTCTTGATATAAAAAAAGGTAATTTAAATCTCAACACATTTTGTTCAACAACTGTTTAAATTCGTTACCGTTCTTGAAAAATATGAGAAAAAACGTTTTAGGGGCTGATCCCTCTACTCCTTATAGGAGCCGTTTAACGAAAAAAAATTGAAAATTGCATATACTTTAGTACATCATTCTCAGTATCTTTTTTTCTATACTGCATTTCAAACAGATTTGTCCTTTCTGAGATATTGATGATCAAAATTCTGGAATTTTGGCCCCTAAAAAATCCTTATGTAACACATGATAAAATCATAACATTGCTTGGATACATAACTGTAAGATAAACATATCTGCTTCTATAACCGTTCACAAAATATCCGTCAGTAAAAGGCTACAGATAAAAGACTTTAGAGCCCTTTGGTCCCCTAATTTTAGGGGCCTGCCCCTTTTTCTTGATCTCAAATATAAGGTCATTTAAATCTCAACCCATTTTGTTCAACAACTGTTTAGATATTCGTTACCGTTCTTGAGATATATGAGAACAAACATTTTAGGGGCCGATCCCTTAACTTCTTATAGAGGCCGTTTAACAAAATTTTGAAAATTGCATATGATTTTATACATCATTCTGAGCATCCTTTTTTCAATACTGCATTTCAAAAAAGTTTTCCTTTCTGAGATATAGGTGATCAAAATTCTGGACTTTGGCCCCTAAAAACCACTAATTACGTAACATATGATAAAATAATAACATAGCTTGGGTACATAATTGTAAAATAAACATATTTGCTTCTATAATTGTTCACAAAATATTTCTTAGTAAGGGGCTACAGATGAAAGACTTTAGAGCCCTTTGGGCCCCTAATTTGAGGGGAGA
This sequence comes from Magallana gigas, assembly GCF_963853765.1. Lineage (NCBI taxonomy): Eukaryota > Metazoa > Mollusca > Bivalvia > Ostreida > Ostreidae > Magallana > Magallana gigas. The sequence continues at coordinate 25,588,716 of NC_088862.1, forward strand.
TAATTCAGAAGCGGAAGTGAATTTTCAGACAGGAAGTAAGATGCAAAAATACATTAAAATCGATTGAAAAATGGCTGAGAAATTAAGGGTGACCACCAAGAAGAAAAATGATAATATAGAAGAATGAGAACGCGTAGAAAAACAGTAAGGTCTTCCGCTGAAGACGGAAGACCTTAACAATAGGGAAAAAAAAGGACAAAAACAATAAGGTCTTCAGTTGGAAACGAAAGACCTGAATAATAATAGGGAAAAAGAATTCGTACGAAAATAATAAGGTCTTCCATTGGAAACGGAAGACCTTAACTAGACACGATTTCTTTGCGAGCAACGAGGAGGTCTTCCGTCTGATTTCAGAACTTGAGATTTATGTTTGATTTTGATTTTGTTATTTAACAGCTAAATATGATTTAAAACAGAAAAGGTACATTTTAAGGGCCAGATACTATTTTGTTTCAGGTTTAAAAGCTTTGTTCAACAAGTGTTTAGAAATTTGTCACCGTTCTATAGAAATTTGTGAAAAAACGTTTTAGCGACCGGTCCCTTATCTCCTTACTTGGGCCGCTGAACCAAATTTTAATGGTTGCTTGTCGTTAAGTACATCATTATGAGCATCTTTTCTTCTATACTTAATTTTTTAAAAAAATCCTTTTTAAAATATAGGTGATCAATGTTTTGGTTTTTTTTTTTACCTCTAAAAATACCTTACACACTGTATTAAGTAACACATGAGAAAATCATTATATTGTTAGGCTACATAACTGTAAGATAAACTTATTTGATTCTATAATCCAGTACTAAATATCCCTTGGTAAAGGGCTATAGATAACAGACTTAAGAACTCTTTAGGTCCCTTATTTTAGGGGCCAGCCCTTTTTTCTTGGTATCAAATGAAAGGACATCTAATTTTAAAGGCATTTTGTTCAACAATTCTTTTGAGATTTGTAACATTTTTGGGATATCTTAAAAAGAATGTTTAAGGGCCCGGTCCCTTATCTCCTTATGTTGTCGCTTACCAAATTTTGAAGGTTGCATAATGTTAAGTACATCATTTTGAGCAATTTTTTCTGTACTGCATTTCAAAATATTTTTCCTCTTTGAAATAAAGGTGATCAACATTTTGGACTTTTGACCCCCTATAACCCCTTTTTACGTAACACATGAAATAAATCTTTAAAAAATCGCTTATACGATATTATATCGGAAACGAAAATGACGTCATCAATATAGAAAAAATTCCAATAAGGTGCAGATCAATATCTATCAAATCTGAAAGTTTAAAGAAAATCGGCCGAGCCATTTTCGTGAACTTGCGCGGACAAAAGAAAAATAACTAGATTGTTCTCATTGCGAGCAACGATTGGGTCTTCCCTCCGATTTTTGAGTAGATAAGCCGACTATTTAACACAAAATTGTAAATCTACGTAACAAAAAATAGGGGGAAAAATCGACACTCGGGGCGGCTTGATCCCGGGTTGCCTGGGCACATGTTCACGACTCTACATGTAACAACTGAGCTACTCGGACTCTCGCTTTGATGCTTAATATTTCAAGAACGCTTTGATCGATTTCAAAACAAATTACATATACATAAGTATGAAAAAAAAAACAATTTAAAAGTTGAAAAATTCAATTTGTCTTATTTCCTACCGGTGACAACCGGAAGTGACGGCGGACATTTTCATGACCAAGGTGCAACAGAAAAACGGTGAATCTATTATCTCTGAACATTTCAGCCCTATATCTTTACTCATTTTTGAGAAATGTCGCAGACAAAATTCACTTTCGAAAATCGTTTTTTCGACGATAACCTCCAACTGGAAGTGAATTTTAAAAAAATTGAAAAAAACCCCAATGAACTTCAGATACTAACGCGTGGCTGTTGAAAATTTAAATGAAATCGATAGAGCCATCTCCGAGAAATCGTCTGCATAACATTTGTAAGAAAAAAAAAAATAATAACAATAAGAAAAGTGAAAAATAAACAATAGAATAATAGAAGGGTTTTCCGCTGAAGACGGAAGACCGTAATAATAGGGAAAAAGAAACAAAGCAAAATTAATAAGGTCTTCCGTTGGAAACGGAAGACCTTTACTAGACACGATCTCGTTGCAAGCAGCGAGGAGGTCTTCCGTGCGATTTTATGAAGGTTATATGACCTTGACTTTGATATTTGACCCTATATCTCCTTATTTGGGCAACAAAAAAAATGTTGATGGTTGAATATTGTTAGGAATATCATTATCAGTATTTTTATTCTATATTAATTTTCAAAATGATGCTTTTACAAATATTTGTTCTGTTTGAGATACTATGGTTTCATCAATATTCGTTGAATACCAATTATCGTGGATTTCGTTGTAAAGTTTATCCATGATATTAAGTGTTCATTGAAGTGCACTTTCTACTAATAATTTGTATTGAAAGGGTCATTGGCTACGAATTTACGTATCCTTGAAACTGTGATTTTCATTTTATCCACGAAAATTGATATACTTGAATATTAATGAAACCACAGTATGTTATCAAAGTTTTGGACTTCTATCCCCTTAAACCCCCTTAAAAACGTCTTATTACGGAACACATGATAAAATAATTATAATTTATTGTTAAACAATAAATATTGCTTCTTTAACATATAACACAATATTTTTCAGTGAAGTGCCATAAAAGAAAGACTCCATATATATATATATATATATATAAGGTTTTAATCAATATCTACAAATCTAAAATTTTCACGAAGATCGGTCGAGTCATTTTCAAGAAATCGCTTGTACAAAAAAGCGTAAGGAAAATATAAAATATAAGGTAACTAGAGCAAAGCTCGTTACAAAGCAACGAGTGGGTCTTCCGTTAATGTCGAGAGTAAAGTTAGAAGTACCTGTAAGAAGCAGAGGTTCTTAAACCAATAACAAGAGTAACTAAAACAATAAGGAAAAAAAACGCGGAATCAAAATTTCCGGGAAAATGAAATTTTAAACCCCAATTTCTCTGTAGTGCATCGTCCGATTTTAAAACGAATTTCAACGTTAGATTAAGCTTTAAAAGTTCTTTGTTTTTGCTTAATGATTAATATCACATTATCGCTTAGAAAAAAGTTTATAAAAAGCCCTTTTAGTCCCTAATTTGAGGGGCTAGCCCTTTTTACATGATATCAAATAAAAGATCTCACAAACATAAACAGATGTTCAACATGTCTCGAGATATCTAAACAACTGTGTTTTAGAGGCCAACTCTTTAAGTACTTATCGGGGCCACAAAGAACAAAATTTAAGTTGCCATATTGTTTAGAACATTATTTATAACATTTTTTGTTCTACATTGCTTTTGAAAATATTTCTTTTTTTCAGATATTAATGATCAAAGTTTTGAACTTCTGGTACTGTAAAGATAACAGCTGTACAGTGAACATTCTTGCTTCTATAATCAATAACAAATTATTGTTCAGTAAAGAGTTATTGTAAGAAGACTTTGGAACATTCTTGGCCTCTAATTTGAGGGGCCAGCCCCTTTTTCTTGGTATCAAATTAAAGGTTTTGCAAATATTAACATATTTTATTCAACAAGTGTTCATCAAGTATAAACCGTTCTCGAGATCTTTTTTCAAATTTGTTTTAGGGGCCGGCCCCTCAACTCCTTAATGGAACCATCAGCATAAAATCTAAGATGGCATGTTGTACAGAACATTATTCTGAGCAACTTTTGTTATACATTGCTTTTGAAAATATTTCTCTTTTTCCAGATATAAATGATCAAACTTTTGAATTTCTGGCCCCTTGAAACACCTAATTACGTAATATATTACTTAGATATGGTACTGTATAGATAAACGGTTGTACAATGAACATTTTTGCTTCTAAAACTAATATCAAATTATTGTTCAATAAAGAGTTATTGTAAAAAGACTTAAGATTCCTCTTAGCCCCTAATTTGAGGGGCCAGCCCTTTTTTTCCTGATATCAAATGAAAGCTCGTACAAATTGACACAACTTTTCATTACATGTCTTAAGAAAAAAATATCTATACATCGAAAGGTAGTACAGAAAATGTGCAAAAATTTAGTGAACAAATTTGATGCTAATTTTCAGTTTCAGGCAACCTTCAAGGCCTTGAGCAATTTTCATAATTGAAAACATGGGGGTATATCTACAGACATTCATCTACAATCCCTGAAATTTTAAATCTTCTATCTTGATTAGTTGCGGAGGAGATGCGTGGACAAAATGACCCTTAAAAATTCATAAAATCGTAAATATTTGAAACCGGAAGTGACGTCAACAAAAAATGTAACTAAAAACATTTATCCTCTCCAATGTCCTATAAGTGTTGAAAATTTGTTGCAAATCGGGCTAAAAGTTTACGAGAAATAAAGCTTTAAAGAAAGCAGAACAAGAATGTTAAGAATAATAATAAAAGAAAGAAAAACTAGAAAAACTAGAGCAAAGCTCGCTGTACAGCAACGAGTGGGTCTTTCAATAATGTCGAAGGTAAAGCTAAAACTTTCTCTGAGAAGCAGAGTTCTTAAACCAATAAACATAAGTAAATAAAACAAAAAGAAAAACAAATCGAATTTTTTTAGGTACGAGTTCACAAAATCAAAATGATTCTAGGTACGAATTAGCAATAACATTATCAATTTCAAGAACGACTTAGCAAATACAAATCCGAATGTGTTTAAGCACGATTTAACAATTATCGAAATATTTTAGGTAGGAGTTAATTAAACTATGAACATAACACTATTTTCTTTACCAAGAATGTGGAATCAAAATTTCCAGAAAAATCAATTTTTAAACACCTATATCTTTGTAATGCATCGGCCGATTTTAAAACGGATTTCAGTTTTACATTAAACTTAATGGGCTTTAATTTTTGCTTTTATGATTAATAACAAATTATCGCTCTAAAAAAGGTTACTATAAAAAGACTTTGTAGCCCTCCTGGCCCCTAATTTGAAGGGTCAACCCTTTTTCTTGATATCAAATTAAAGGTGTCGCAAATATAAACATATTTTGTTCAACAAGTGTTCACAAATTGTTAACTGTTATAGAGATATCGGAACAACAGTGTTTTAGGGACCGACCCTTCAACTCCTTACTGGGGCCACCAACGATAATTTTTTAGGTATCACTTTGTTAACAACTTTATTTTCAGCAACTCTTGTTATACTAAGTTTTTCGAAATATTTCTCCTTTTCAAGATAATAATGACTTCTGGCCCCTTGAAGCCCCTAACTATGTAACATATGACTTTAGTATGGTCCAGTATAGATGAACAGCTGTACAATGAACATTTTTGCTTCTATAATTAATAACAAATTATTTTTCAATAAAGAGTTATTATATAAAGACTTTAGAGCGCTCTTGGCCCCTAATTTGAGGGGCCAGTCCCTTTTTCTTAATATTAAATAAAAGATCTTATAAATATAAACATATTTTGTTTAATAAGTGTTCAGAAATTGTTGACCGATTTGGAGATATCTGAACAACAGTGTTTTAGGGGCCGACCCTTAAACTCCTTACTGGGGCCACAAACTATAAATTTTAAGGTACAGTACCCGCAACATTATTTTTTACAAAATAAACGATAGGATAGAATTCACGCACGATAGGATAGGATTAACGCACGATAGAACAGTATACACGCACGATATGATAGGATTGATACACGATAGGAAAGGATAAACGATGTTCATGATAAACGGATATCCGCGTTAAACGATCTTCACCGTTAACCTGATAATGGCAGAATTTGAGAAAGAACTCGTACAAATCAAGATATACATGACATTTCTTGTTATCAACAAATGCCCAGTTGTTGTACTGACTGCGTCATTTATATAATGTATTAAAATGACCAGTTAAATTTTCTTAACAACTATTTTGAGCTGAAATGATCAATCATTTGTATTGTAAACGTTGTTTTCAATACCGAACAACCCAGCCGATTGCCGCAAACGTTTTAGCCCGAGAGCAAATATAACACGGAAAAAAGTGGACTCAATGAAAATACAACTCTTGCTCTTAATAAATATAAAATCTATCATAGATATATTTATTTCTATATAAAAAATGATGCATTAAAAATAAATTATATAACACAGGTACACATTCAGCGTACGATTTGTTGACACTGTTTTCATTACCGCACACCCAAGCCGATCGCCAGGAACATTTTAGCCCGAGATCAAATATCACACGGAAAATATACACATGTAGCGGGTTCAATTAAGATAATACTTTTGTTTTAAGTAAATAATAATTATATAATAATTACTTTTGTTCCTATAAACAATCATGCATGCAAAACGAATTATGTTACATACAAGTTAATGTTTACACGTGACAGGTATACAGTCCCCGTACGATTTAATATAATTGATATACCGGTAAATATGTTACCTTGTTCCTAAGATCTTTGATAGTTTACAATCATTTTTCACTTCCACTGCTTACAGATATGATTTTCATGTACTACTGGTTAATTTGATCTGAAGAATTGAGAATTTAGTATCAAGATAGAAGGCTGGATAGGAATTTACATTTTTTGTTTGATAAATGTCCCTATACGGCGTACTGATTGACTCATAACTTTGAAATAACTGAACTTGCTTATAAAAAGGCATAAAACGATTAACACGATAGGATAAACGGAAAAACTGTTAAAATTTAACGATAATCCTGATAGGATTAACGCACGATAGGATAGGATTAACGCACGATAGAACAGTATACACGCACGATATGATAGGATTGATACACGATAGGAAAGGATAAACGATGTTCATGATAAACGGATATCCGCGTTAAACGATCTTCACCGTTAACCTGATAATCGCAGAATTTGAGAAAGAACTCGTACAAATCAAGATATACATGACATTTCTTGTTATCAACAAATGCCCAGTTGTTGTACTGACTGCGTCATTTATATAATGTATTAAAATGACCAGTTAAATTTTCTTAACAAATATTTTGAGCTGAAATGATCAATCATTTGTATTGTAAACGTTGTTTTCAATACCGAACAACCCAGCCGATTGCCGCAAACGTTTTAGCCCGAGAGCAAATATAACACGGAAAAAAGTGGACTCAATGAAAATACAACTCTTGCTCTTAATAAATATAAAATCTATCATAAATATATTTATTTCTATATAAAAAATGATGCATTAAAAATAAATTATATAACACAGGTACACATTCAGCGTACAATTTGTTGACACTGTTTTCATTACCGCACACCCAAGCCGATCGCCAGGAACATTTTAGCCCGAGATCAAATATCACACGGAAAATATACACATGTAGCGGGTTCAATTAAGATAATACTTTTGTTTTAAGTAAATAATAATTATATAATAATTACTTTTGTTCCTATAAACAATCATGCATGCAAAACGAATTATGTTACATACAAGTTAATGTTTACACGTGACAGGTATACAGTCCCCGTACGATTTAATATAATTGATATACCGGTAAATATGTTACCTTGTTCCTAAGATCTTTGATAGTTTACAATCATTTTTCACTTCCACTGCTTACAGATATGATTTTCATGTACTACTGGTTAATTTGATCTGAAGAATTGAGAATTTAGTATCAAGATAGAAGGCTGGATAGGAATTTACATTTTTTGTTTGATAAATGTCCCTATACGGCGTACTGATTGACTCATAACTTTGAAATAACTGAACTTGCTTATAAAAAGGCATAAAACGATTAACACGATAGGATAAACGGAAAAACTGTTAAAATTTAACGATAATCCTGATAGGATTAACGCACGATAGGATAGGATTAACGCACGATAGAACAGTATACACGTACGATACGATAGAATTGATACATGATACGATAGGATAGGATTGTAAAGAATAACGTTGCGGGTACTGTACCATGTTCTAAAGAACATTATTTTAAGCAACTTTTGTTCAACATTGCCTTTCAAAATATTTCTCCTTTTCAAAATATTAATGATCAAAGTTTTGGTCTTCTAGCCCCTTGAAACCCCTAATTACGTAACAACTGTTTAAAATAAGGTACTGTGTAGATAAACAGCTGTACAATGAACATTTTTGCTTCTATAATTAATGACAACTTATTGCTCAGTAAAGAGTTAAAATTAAAGGACTTTAGAGCCCCCCTGGCCCCTAATTAAAAGGGGCCAGCCCCTTTTTATTAAAACAAAACAAAAGCTCGTGTAAATCTTAACAACTTTTGCATTACATGTTTTAACAAATTATTTACAGGTTAAAAGATATTTTGCAAAACGTGTTGAAATTTTGCCAAAAATTTTGGTGCCAATTTTTGACCTCGGGCAAGCTTGGGCGCAGTGCGCATTTTCCACAATGTCTAATACAGGGGATCATCTACATACATCCATCTACATATTCCTGAAAGTTTCACTTTTCTATACCATTTAGTTTCGGAGGAGTTACGTGGACAAAATGGTCCTTAAAAATTCACAAAATCTTCAAAATCTCAAACCGGAAGTGACGTAATCAGCTCCAATTGTTATACTCGCAAGGACGTTTTATGTTCTATCAGTCCTGTAAATTTGGTGAAAATCGATCAAATAGTTTTTGAGTTATAGCTCTCAAAAAATGTAAGAGGAAAAATATGAAATAACTAGAGCAAAGCTCGTTGCAAAGCAACGAGTGGGTCTTCCTGTAATGTCGAAAGTAAAGCTAGAAGTTCCTGTAAGAAGCAAGGTTCTTAAACCAACAAACATAGGAAACTTAGACCAAAAAAATCGAATAATTCTTGGTACGAGTTAACAAAATCCGAATGATACCAAATACGAATTAACAAACCTTATCGATTTGATTTTAAGAACGACTTAGCAAATACAAATTCGAATCTGTAAAAGTACGATTTAACAATTATCGAATAATTTTAAGTACGAGTTAATTTAACCCTGAACATAAAACTATTTCTTAAAGCAATAATGTGGAATCAAAATTTCCGGAAAAATCAATTTTTAAACCCCTAAATCTTTGTATTGCATCGTCCGATTTTAGAACGGATTTCAGTTTTGAATTATGAATAATAAGCTCTTATTTTTTGCTTTATGATTAATAACTTATTATCGCTTAAAAATAAGTTATATGAAAAGACTTTGTAGCCCTTTTGGTCCCTTATTTGATGGACTGGCCCCTTTTTCTTGATATCAAATGAAAGGTCTGGAAAATATAAACAAATTTTGTTACACAAGTATTCACGAATTGTTAACCGTTCTAAAGATATCCGAACAACTGTGATTTAGGGGCCGACCCTTAAACTGCTAACCAGGGCCACCAAAAAATATTTTTAGATCCCATATCGTTAAGAACATTATTTTGAGCAACTTTTCTTCTACAAGTCTTTTCAAAACATTTCTCCTTTTGTAGATATTAATGACCAAATATTTAGACTTCTGGCCCCTTGAAACCCCTAATTACGTATCATATGTCTTAGGTATGGTACCGTATAGATAAACAGATGTACAATGAACATTTTTGGTTCTATAATTGATTAATTATTTTTCAGTAAAGAGTTATTATAAAAAGAGTTTAGAGCCCTCTTGGCCCCTTATTTGAGGGGCCAGCCCTTATTCCTTGATATCAAATAAATGGTCTTGTAAATATAAACACATTTTGCTCAACAAGTGTTAGAAACTGTTTACCGTTCTAAAGATATCTGAACAATTGTGTTTTAGGGGCCGACCCTTAAAATCCTTACTGGGGCCATTAACAAAAAATTAAGGTAGCATATTGTTAAGAACATAATTCTTAGCATTTTTTGTTCTATAATGCTTATCAAAATATTTCTCCTTTTCTAGATACTAAAGATCAAAGTTTTGAACTTCTGGCCCCTTGAAACCCCTTATTACGTAACATATGACTTAGGCATGGTACTGTATAAATAAACAGATATACAATGAACATTTTTGGTTCTATAATTGATAACAAATTATTTTTCAGTAAAGAGTTATTGCAAAAAGACTAAGAGCCATTTTGGCCCCTTATTTGAGGGGCCAGCCCCTTTTTCTTGAAATCAAACGCATGTCCTAGTTTATCTGAACAACTTTTGCATTACATGTCTTAACAAAATATTTACACATTAAAAGCTAGGGCCGAAAATGTGCTTAAAATTCGTGAAAAAAATTGGTGCCTATTTTTTTTAGCTCGGGCGACCTTCGCCGCCTTGCGCATTTTTCAAAATATCAAATAAATAGGATCATCTACAGACATTCATCTACTATCCCTGAAAGTTTCACGTTTCTATCGCAATTACTTTTTGAGAAGTTACGTGGACAAAATGGTCCTTAAAAATTCACAAAATCCTCAAAATCTCAAACCGGAAGTGACATCATCAGCCAGAAATTTTATAATATCAAGTATAGTTGATGCTCAATATGTCCTGTAAATTTCATGCAAATCGGTCATGTAGTTAACGAGAACTAACGTTCGAAAAAAGTCAGAAAAAAAATTTAAAAAACTGGAGCAAAGCTCGTTGCAAAGCAGCGAGTAGGTCTTCCGTTTGTGTCGAAAGTAAAGCTAGACGTTCCTGAAAGAAGCAGAGTTCTGAAACCAATTTCAAGTGAAAATAAAAAAAAGTATTTTTAAAAAAAAATTCGAACAATTCTTGGTACGACTTAAAAAAATCAGAAGGATTTCAAGAACGAATTAACAGACACCTTTACAATTTCCACAACGACTTAAATAAAAAATCCCGAATGTATTCAAGTACGAATTTACCATTTCCGATTTGTTTTTAGGTAAGAGTTAATTTAACTTTGAACATAAAACTATTTTCTGAACCAAGAACGTGGAATCAACATTTCCGGAAAACTCAATTTTTAAATCCCAATATCTCAGTAATGCATCGTCTGATTTTAAAACGGATTTCAGTTTGAAGTTAAGCTTAATAAAAGCTCCTTTGTTGCTTTATAATTAATATCAAATTTTTGGTCAGAAAAGAGTTATCATAAAAAGACTTAGTAGCCCTTGTGGGCCCTAATTTGAGGGGCCAGCCCCTTTTTTCATTATCAAATGAAAGGTCTTGAAAATATAAACATATTTTGTTACACAAGTATTCACGAATTGTAAACCGTTCTCGAGATATCTGTACAAATGTGTTTTAGGGGCCGACCATTTAAGCCCTTACCGGGGCAACTAACAACAAAATTGTTAATATCATATCGTTAAGAACATAATTTTGAACAACGTTTGTTTTTCATTGCTTTTCAAAATATTTCTCCTTTTTCAGATATTGATGATCAAAGTTTTGAGTTCTGGCCCCTTCAAACCCCTAATTACGTAATATATGACTTTGGTATGGTACTGTATAGATGAACAGCTTTATAGTGAACATTTTTGCTTCTATAATTAGGGTCTTCCGTTTCCGACGGAAGACCCTCTTGTTATTCTATTGTTTCTTTTCCTTATTATTATTTTATTTTTTATTTTTTTTCTGACTTTTTTCGAACGCTATTTCTCGTGAACTACTCGACCGATTTGCATGAAATTTACAGGACGCATTGAGCATTTAAAGGACTTGATATTTAAAAAAACCTCGCTGATGACGTCACTTCCGGTTTGAGATTTTGAGGATTTAGTGAATTTTTAAGGACCATTTTGTCCACGTAACTTCTCAAAAACTACTTGCGATAGAAACGTGAAACTTTCAGGGATAGTAGATGAATGTCTGTAGATGATCCTATTTATTGTACATTTTGAAAAATGCGCAAGGCGGCGAAGCTCGCCCGAGCTCAAAAATTGGCACCAATTTTTTTCACGAAATTTTCGCACATTTTCGGCCCTAGCTTTTAATCTGTAAATATTTTGTTAAGACATGTAATGCAAAAGTTGTTCAGATTATCTGGATCTTTTGTTTGATTTCAGTAAAAAGGGGCTGGCCCCTCAAGTTAGGGGCCACGAGGGCTCTAAAGTATTTTTGCAATAACTCTTTACTGAAAAATATGTTGTTATCAATTATAGAACTAAAAATGTTCATTGTACATCTGTTTATCTAAACAGTACCATGCCTAAGTCATATGTTACGTAACTAGGGGCTTTAAGGGGCCAGAAGTCCGAAACTTTGATCTATAATATCTAGAAAAGGAGAAATATTTTGATAAGCATTGTAGTACAAAAAATGCTTAGAATAATGTTCTTAACAATATGCTACCAAAATAATTTTTGTTGGTAGCCCCATTAAGGATTTAAAGGGTCGGCCCCTAAATTACATTTGTTCAGATATCTTTAGAACGGTCAACAATTTCTTAACACTTGTTGAACAAAATGTGTTTATATTTACAAGACCTTTTATTTGATATCAAGAAAAGGGGGCTGGCCCCTCCAAAGAGGGCTGTAAAGTCTTTTTACAATAACTCTTTACTGAAAAATAATTTGTTATCAATTATAGAACCAAAAATGGTCATTGTACATCTGTTTATCTATACGGTACCATACCTATGTCATATGATACGTAATTAAGGGTTTCAAGGGACCAGATGTCCAAAACTTTGGTCTTTAATATATGGAAAGGGGGTCATATTTTGAAAAGCATTGTAGAAGAAAGGTTGCTCAAAAATGTTCTTAACGATATGCGATCTAAAACATTTTTGTCGGTGGCCCTGGTAAGGAGTTTAATGGTCGGCCCCTAAAACACAATTGTTCAGATATCTAGAACGGTCAACAATTCGTGAATACTTGTTGAACAAAATATGTTTAAATTTACAAGACCTTTCATTTGATATCAAGAAAAAGGGACTGACCTCTCAAATAAGGGGCCAAAAGGGCCACAAAGTCTTCATAATAACTTATTTTTGGGCGATAATTTGTTATTAATCATAACGCAGGAAATAAGAGTTTATTATTCATAATTTAAAACTGAAATCCTTTCTAAAATAGGATGATGCAATACAGAGATAAAGGGGTTTAAAAATTGATTTTTCTGGAAATTTTGATTCCACATTCTTGGTTAAGAAAATAGTTTTATGTTCAAAGTTAAATTAACTCGTACCTAAAATTATTCGATAATTGTTAAATCGTACTTTTACACATTCGGATTTGTTTTGCTTATTCGTTCTTGAAATCGATAAAGTTTGTTAATTCGTACTTGGAATCAGTAGGATTTTGTTAACTCGTACCAAGAATAATTCGATTTTTTTTGTCTTAATTGCTTATGTTTGTTGGTTTAAGAACCCTGCTTCTTACAGGAACTTCTAGCTTTACTTTTGACATTACCGGAAGACCCACTCGTTGCTTTGCAACGAGCTTTGCTCTAGTTAATAACAAATAATTGTTTAGTAAAGAGTTATTGTAAGAAGATTTTAGAACCCTCGTGGCCCCTAATTTGAGGGGCCAACCCCTTTTTCTTGATATGAAATTAAAAGTCTTGCAAATATAAGCATATTTTGTTCTACAAGTATTCGCAAATTGTTAACCGATCTCCAGATATCTGAACAAATGTGTTTTAGGGGCCGACCCATAAACTCCTTAATGGGGCCATCAACAAAAAATTTAAGGTGGCAAATTGTACAGAACATTATTTTGAGCAACTTTTGTTCTATATTGCTTTTCGAAATGTTTCTCCTTTTTCCGATATTGATGATCGAAGTATCAAACTTCTGGCCCCTCGAAACCCCTAATTACGCAATATACGACTTAGGTATGGTAATGTATAGATAAACAGTTGTACAATAAACGTTTTTGCTTCCAGAATTATTAACAAATTATCGTTCAGTAAAGACTTATTGTAAGAAGATTTTAGGGACCTCTTGGCCCCTATTTGGAGGGGAGAGCCCCTTTTTCTTGATATGAAATTAAAGGTTTTGCAAATATAAACATATTCTGCTTTACATGTCTGAACAAAATATGTACACATCAAAAGGTATTACAGAAAATGTGCAAAAATTTTGTTGAAAAATTTGGTGCTAATTTTCAGGTTCAGGCGAGCTTTTTTCGCAGTTAGAAGCATTTAGGGAAATCTACAGACATACATCTACAATCCCTGAAAATTTTAAGCTTCTATCATGACTAGTTTCAGAGGAGATGCGTGGACAAAATGACCCTTAAAAATTTACAAAATCGTCCATATCTGCTGACACCGGAAGTGACGTAATCATTAGAAATCTTAATAATCTGTAGCGACATTGATGCTTTATAACTCCTAAAAATTTTGTGAAAATCAGTTGAATAGTTTCTGAGAAATAACGCTCCAAAAAGTCAGAAAAAGAAAAAAAAGTATTACTAGAGCAAAGCTCGTTGCAAAGCAACGAGTGGGTCTTCCTTTAGTGTCGAGAGTAAAGCTAGAAGTTCCTGTAAGAAGCAGAGTTCTAAAACCAACTACAAGGGAAAATTAAAAAAAATATTTTAAAGATATCGAATAATTCTTCGTACGACTTAACTATATCTGAATGATTTCAAGAACAAATTAACAAAAACCTTTACAATTTCTAGAACGACTTAATAAAAAAAATCCCGAATGTGTTCAAGAACGAATTAACAATTTCCGAATTATTTTAGGTACGAGTAAATTTGACTTTGAACATAACACTATTTTCTTAACCAAGAACGGGGAATCAAAATTTTCGGAAAACTCAATTTTTAAATCCCAATATTTTTGTTATGGATCGTCCGACTTTAAAACGGTTTCAGTTTTAAATTAAGCTTAATAAAAGCTTATTTGTTGATTTATGATTAATATCAAATTATTGGTCAGAAAAGAGTTTTATAAAAAGACTTAATAGCCCTTCTGGCCCCTAATTTGAGGGGTCAGCCCCTTTTTCTTGATTTCAAATAAAAGGTCGCGCTAATATAAACATATTTTGTTCTACAAGTAATTATGAATTATAAACCGTTATCGAGCTATCTAAACAACTATGTTTTAGGGGCCGACCCTATAACCCCTTACCGGGTCCACTAAGAACAAAATGTTTGGTATCATATTGTTAAGAACATTATTTTGAACAACTTTTGTTCTAGATTGTTTTTCAAAATATTTCTCCTTTTTCGAATATTAATGATCAAAGTTTTGAATTCTGGCCCCTTGAAACCCCTAATTACGTAATATATGACTTAGGTATGGTAATGTATAGATGAACAGCCGTTAAATGAACATTTTTGCTTCTATAATTAATAACAAATTATTATTCAGTAAAGAGTTATTATAAGAAGATGATTTTAGACCCCTCTTGACCCCTGATTTGAGGGGCCAGCCCCTTTTTCTTAATATCAAATTAAAGGTCTCGCAAATGTAAACATATTTTGTTCAACAAATGAATATAAAATGTTAACCGTTCTTAAGATATCTGTACAAATGTGTTTTAGGGGCCGGCCCTTTATCTCCTAAATGGGGTCATAAACAAAAAATTTAAGGTAGCATATTGTACAGAACATTATTTTAAGCAACTTTTGTTCTACATTGCTTTTCAAAAATATTTCTCCTTTTTCAGATAATAATCATCAAAGTTTTGAATTTCTGGCCCCTTGAAACTCCTAATTACGTAACATATGACTTAAGTATGGTAATGTATAGATAAACAGTTGTACAATGAACATTTTTGCTTCTATAATTAATAACAAATTATTATTCAGTTAAGCGTTATGGTAAGAAGACTTTACAACCCCCTTGGCCCCTAATTTGAGGGGCCAGCGCTTTTTTCTTGTGGAAATTCAAACAACTCTAGCATTACATGTTTTAACAAATTATTTATACATCAAAAGGTATAACGGAAAATGTGCAAAAATTTCGTAAACAAATATGATGCTAATTTTGAGGTTCAGGCGAGCTTTAAGGTCTTGAGCAATTTTCAAAATTGAAAGCATGTGTGTACATCTACAGACATTCATCTACAATCCCTGAAAATTTCAAGCTTCTATCTTGATTAGATCGGAGGAGATGCGTGGACAAAATGACCCTTAAAAATTTATAAAACCGTCAATATCTGACACCGGAAGTGACGTCAACAAAATATTTAACTAAAAACATTTATCCCCTCCGATCTCCTATAAGTCTGGAAAATTTCCTGCAAATCGGGCGAATAGTTTTCGAGAAAAAAAAGCTTTAAAGAAGGCAGAAAAAGAATGTTAAGAATAATAACTAGAGCAAAGCTCGTTGCAAAGCAACGAGTGGGTCTTCCGATAATGTTGAAAATAAAGCTAGAAGTTCCTGTAAGAAGCAGAGTTCTTAAACCAATAAACATAAGTAACTACGACAAAAAGAAAAAAATCGAATTATTCTTGGTATGAGTTAACAAAATCCAAATGATTATAAGCACGAATTAACAAATCTTATCGATTTCAAGCACGACTTAACAAATACAAATCCGAATATGTAAAAGTACGATTTAACAATTATCGAATAATTTTAGATACGAGTTAATTTAACTCTTAACAGAAAACTATTTTCTTAACCAAAAAAGTGGAATCAAAACTCCCGGAAAAATCAATTTTTAAACCATTTATATCTCTGTAATACATCGTACGATTTTAGACCGGGTTTCAGTTTTAAATTATAAATTATAAGCTCTTATTTTCTGCTTTATGATTTATAACAGACTATCGCTAAAAAATAAGTTATAATGAATAAACTTTGTAGCCCTTTTGGCCCCTAATTTGAGGGATCAGTCCCTTTTTCTTGATATCAAATGAAAGGTATCGTAAATATATACATATTTTGTCCAACAAGTTAATACGAATTATTGACTGTTCTAGAGATATCCGAACAGCTGTGTTTTAGGGGCCGACCCTTAAACTCCTTAACAGGGCCTCCAACAATATTTTTAGATCCCATATCGTTAAGAACATTATTTTGAGCAACTTTTCTTCTACAATGCTTTTCAAAATATTTCTCCTTTTCTAGATACAGTCAGTTCAAGCATATCTTTTACAACATACACCATAGCATAGCATAGCATTGAAATCTCATAGCATAGCATTGGAATCTCATAGCATAGCATTGGAATCTCATACCATAGCATACAATCTCATAGAATCGCATTCGTCATATCATAGCATACCATAGCATAGCATACAACATTATTTTTACTCGGTTTTTAATGTTTTTATTTGAAAACATAAATGTTTACATGATAGATTTGTTGTAAACTTTGGCTTCTTATTATTTCACTTCGAAATGTGTGGAACTCTTCTGTGTATGGAGGCGTTTTTGTTCAAATCTCATAGCATACCATAGCATAGCATACCATACCATATCATTAAGCCCTTTATTTCAATTTCTCATAGCATAGCATACAAATCTCATAGCATACCATACAAATCTCATAGCATATCATTCAAATCGCATACCATAGCATAGCATTAAATTGTAAAAGATATGCATGAAATGACTGTATAAATAATCAAAGTTTTGGAAATCTGGCCCCTTGAAACCCCTAATTTCGTAACATATGACTTTCATTTGGTACCGTATAGATAAACAACTGTACAATGAACATTTTTGCTTCTATAATTGATAACAAATTATTTTTCAGTAAAGAGTTATTATTAAAAGACTTTAGAGCCCTCTTGGCCCCTTTTTTAAGGGGCCAGCCCTTATTTCTTGATATCAAATACAAGGTCTTGTAAATAAAAACACATTTTGTTCATCAAGTGATCAGAAATTGTTGACCACTCTTAAGATATCTGAACAAATGTGTTTTAGGGGCCGACCCTTAAAATCCTTACTGGGGCCACCAACAAAAATTATTTAGGTAGCATATTGTCAAGAACATTATTCTAAGCATTTTTTGTTCTATAATTCTTATCAAAATATTTCTCCTTTTCTAGATATTAAAGATCAAAGTTTTGGAGTTCAAGCCCCTTGAAACCCCTAATTACGTAACATATGACTTAGGTATACCTTTGTATACATAAACAGCTGTACAATGAACATTTTTGCTTCTATAATTGATAACAAATTATTTTTCAGTAAATAGTTATTGCAAAAATACTTTAGAGCCCTCTTGGCCCCTAATTTGAGGGGCCAGCCCCTTTTTCTTGAAATCAAACGAAAGTCCTAGTTAATTTGAACAACTTTTGCTTTACATGTCTTAACAAAATATTTACACATTAAAAGCTAGTGCTGAAAATGTGCGAAAAATTCGTGAAAAAAAATTGGTGCCAATTTTTGAGCTCAGGCGAGCTTCGCAGCCTTGCGCATTTTTCAACAAATCAAATAAATAGGATCATCTACAGACATTCATCTACTATTCCTGAAAGTTTCGCGTTTCTATCGCAATTAGTTTTTGAGAAGTTACGTGGACAAAATGGGCCTTAAAAATTCACTAAGTCCTTAAAATCTCGACCCGGAAGTGACGTCATCAGCTAGAAATTTTATAATATCAAGTACTTTTGATGCTCAATACGTCCTGAAAATTTCATGCAGATCGGTTGAGTAGTTCACCAGAAATAGCGTTCGAAAAAAGTCAGAAAAAAAATTAAAAAAAAAATAATAATAAGGACTAGAGCAAAGCTCGTTGCAAAGCAACGAGTGGGTCTTCCGGTAATGTCGAAAGTAAAGTTAGAAGTTCCTGTAAGAAGCAGGGTTCTAAAACCAACAAACGTAAGAAACTAAGACAAAAAAAAAATCGAATTATTCTTGGTACGAATTAACAAAATCCGAATGATACCAAGTACGAATTAACAAACCTTACCGATTTCAAGAACGACTTAGCAAATACAAATCCGAATCTGTTAAAGTACGATTTAACAATTATTGAATAATTTTAGGTACGAGTTAATTTAACTCTGAACATAAAACTATTTTCTTAACCAAGAATGTGGAATCAAAATTTCCGGAAAAATCAAATTTTAAACCCCTTTATCTTTGTATTGCATCGGTCGATTTTAGAACGGATTTCAGTTTTAAATTATGAATAGTAAGCTCTTATTTTCTGCTTTATGATTAATAACTAATTATCGCTAAAAAATAAGTTATTATGAACAGACTTTGTAGCACTTTTGACCCCTTATTTGAGGGGCTGGCCCCTTTTTCTTGATATCAAATGAAAGGTCTTGTAAATATGAACATATTTTGTTACACAAGTATTCACGAATTGTTAACCGTTCTAGAGATATTCGAACAACTGTGTTTTAGGAGCCGACCCTTAAACTCCTTACCAGGGCCACCAAAAAAATATTTAAAGATCCCATATCGTTAAGAACATTATTTTGAGCAACTTTTCTTCTACAAGGCTTTTCAAAATATTTCTCCTTTTCTAGATATTAATGACCAAATTTTAAGACATCTGGCCCCTTGAAACCCCTAATTACGTATCATATGTCTTAGGTATGGTACCGTATTGATATACAGATGTACAATGAACATTTTTGGTTCTATAATTGATAACAAATTATTTTTCAGTAAAGAGCTATTATAAACAGACTTTAGAGCCTTTTTGGCCCCTTTTTTGAGGGGCCAGCCCTTATTCCTTGATATCAAATAAAAGGTCTTGTAAATATAAACACATTTTGCTCAACAAGTGTTCAGAAATTGTTGACCGTTCTAAAGATATCTGAACAATTGTGTTTCAGGGGCAGACCCTTAAAATCCTTACTGGGGCCACCAACAAAAATTATTAAGGTAGCATATTGTTAAGAACATTATTCTAAGCATTTTTTGTTCTATAATGCTTATCAAAATATTTCTCCTTTTCTAGATACTAAAGATCAAAGTTTTGAACTTCTGGCCCCTTGAAGCCCCTAATAACGTAACATATGACTTAGGCATGGTACTGTATAAATAAAAAGATATACAATGAACATTTTTGGTTCTATAATTGATAACAAATTATTTTTCAGTAAAGAGTTATTGCAAAAAGACTTAAGAGCCATTTTGGCCCCTTATTTGAGGGGCCAGCCCCTTTTTCTTGAAATCAAACGCAAGTCCTAGTTAATCTGAACAACTTTTGCTTTACATGTCTTAACAAAATATTTACACATTAAAAGCTAGGGCCGAAAATGTGCGAAAATTTCGTGAAAAAAATTGGTGCCTATTTTTGAGCTCGGGCGAGCTTCGCGGCCTTGCGCATTTTTCAAAATATCAAATAAATAGGATCATCTACAGACATTCATCTACTATCCCTGAAAGTTTCACGTTTCTATCGCAATTAGTTTTTGAGAAGTTACGTGGACAAAATGGTCCTTAAAAATTCACTAAATCCTCAAAATCTCGAACCGGAAGTGACGTCATCAACCAGACATTTTATAATATCAAGTATATTTGATGCTCAATGTGTCCTGTAAATTTCATGCAAATCGGTCATGTAGTTCACGAGAAATAGCGTTCGAAAAAAGTCAGAAAAAAAATAAAAAATAAAATAATAATATGGAAAAGAAACAATAGAATAACAAGAGGGTCTTCCGTCGGAAACGGAAGACCCTAAAAAGAAACAATAGAATAACAAGAGGGTCTTCCGTCGGAAACGGAAGACCCTAATAATAGACAGAAACAGTAAAAAAAACAAGAGGGTCTTCCGTCGAAAACGGAAGACCCTAATAATAAAGAAAAAGAAACCGTAGAATAACAAGAAGGTCTTCCGTTGGAAACGGAAGACCCTAACAAGACGGTCTTCTGTCGGAAACGGAAGATCCTAAACAGAAATAAAGCAATAACAATCTGTCAATGCTAATACTATCATTATCATCGCGTCTATTATATTTTGTTTATATGTTGTATTTAATGACAAGAAAAATAAAATTACAAAAAAAAAAAAATAAATAAATTAACAATCTGTCTTCCATTGGAAACGGAAGAACTGAATAGGGAAAAAGAAACCGAACGAAAACAATAAGGTCTTCCGTTGGAAACGGAAGACCTTACTATTTGAGAACTTTCAGAAATCAAAGAAAACATGTACAGTAAAACACGGTTATAGCGAACACGCTTATAATGAATTGACGCTTACAGCGAAGTGAATTTCATTCCCCAAGTCTCTATCTCATGTTGTAAACTTGACAGATATAACGAATTACGCTTATAACGAAGTTAAATTGGCCGTCCCTGGGACTTCGTTATAAGCGTGTTTTACTGTATAACTATATAAATTGAATATACACGAATCAAACAATCGCAACATCTCAGTGTCCGGCAGGGCTCGGACAAACACCTCATACATGTATGACTGTTTCTATATTGTAATAATTCAAACAATTCCGAACCCGATGACATATATTTAATCGGCCAAATTCGTCCTTGTGGCACATATATGGTTAAAAAATGCTGTGGATCTTGCTACGATGCGAACATAAAATATGAATACTAGTAATAAATGATAAAACCATATTCATTGATTTTTGTTCCTTTTGCTGGGCAAATATTCGATTGGTAAAAAATCTAAGTTGTACTTTATACACAGGTCCACGACATGTGTTTGGAAATTCAATACAGAAGCAGACCTGCGAATTGTTCTTGGTGTTACGGATATAACGAAAGATGCAACGGATACAATAACTCTGAGAGATTCAAACGGTATGAACTTAAAACATTTATTAAGAAAATGCATCATCAATAGCGTAGTTTCTGGTTGAAGGTCGCTAAAAGAAAACATTTCCACAACAAGGGATGGAATGTTATGTTTTAAATAATAAGTCTAACATTTTAGTAAGTCTAGTGTATAGTTACATGTAAGATTATGTTCAAATTATTTTGATTTTGATATTATACCGGTAAAAACAAATATACCGGTATAAATATGATTTGATTTACTCGGAAAACATCAAATCTATGATTAAGCTCGCGTAGTTTTTCAGGAAATGCGTTTCTTTTAGTGTAATGCTATATCTGAGAGGTTTTACATGGTGATTTCGATTTTTTTTCTCCTGATCTCAGTTAATCTAAATCCTGTTCATGAGGTTTTTTTAGCAGTATAACGTAGACTATTCCTCTTTTATCATGTCATTTTGAACTTTGTAAAGCGATTAAGAGTTATGTTATATACTTATTACATGTATCATTTTTATTAAGCTTGACATCGTACAAATTATTCATTAACTCTGACTATCAGGGGATATTTTGCCAACTACATCTGTCGCTGTTGGAACGAGAGAAGGTTTCAAAATTGTTACCTCCACTGGAAATTCCATTTCCATACAGTTAGACACGAACGACTCTTCTAACGACGAAGAAATATATATCTACGTCATTTCTGGTGTTGATTCTGGTATGTATGCATAAATGAATAGAATAAGCGTACATATTCTTTATACATGTATGTATTCCCGATATTCTGTATCATTTCTTGTGTCATCAAACATTTGTAAATCACTCCCCTCCTAAAAAAAACCCCTAACAATCGAAGTCTGGGATTATCTAATTGAACCCCCTCCTATTTCAAATTCTTTTTTGAAAGAGGGTTCAGAATATTCTGGCTGCGATATATTGAACCCGGCCGGCCCCCTTCATACTTCCAATTCCAATTGGTAAAGGGGTTCAAAATATTATGGCCGCGATATTTTTAACCAGTCTCCTATTTCCAATTCCCTTTGGAGAGGGGGTCCAAAAAATAATGGCTGTGAAATATTAGAACCCCGACTTCTTTTCATTGCTATTCCGAAGGGGGTTAAAAATATTTTGTTTGCGATATATTCACCCCCCCCCCCCTTCCCATCTTATGTTCATTGCTATTATGGCTGTGAAATATTTAAACCCATCCTTTTTACATATTCCTTTAGGAGATGTGTTCAAAATATTATGGCTAGAAAATATTGAACGACACCCCTTTTATTTCCAATTGGAGGGTTGAATCAGGATATTGTGTCTATGAAATTTTTTAAACCCCCTTAGATCTTATTAGCAACTTCATGGTTTTGGTATACTCAGTTACTCTATGTTTGTCATCAGGTGGGAGAAAGAGAGCTAACACCTGTGTACTGTATATACACAGGGTTCGTAAACATTCAATTACCATACAATCTTTATAGTATCCCTATAATGCAATACCAGTAATGAGGGTTTTCAAAATATTATAGCTGCAAATCATTTAATCCTCCATTGATTTTGAATTCCTACTAGAGAGAGGGTTCAAAACGTTATGACTGTGAACTAATGAAAACCCCACTTTTTCTTTGGCTATTGGAGAGGTGGTTCAAAATTTTATGGCCATGGAATTAGAATAATTGCCATCTACCTCCTCGATTTCAAGAGGGGTTTTAATATATATATTGTTTTATTATAGCTTTACGAGAAATATTGAAACGCCTTCTTATTTTTAATTCTCATCAATGACCCTCCCCCTCCCTCCCATACCAACTTCAGGCATACACATACAAAAAGAGGCTTAATTTGGAATTCCTTTTTTTTTTGGTGGTGAGTCAGGTGGTATAATGGTGGGTTTATTTGTCAGTCTGTAATAAATTAAACATATTATGAATACCAAACATATTGTTTTGGTGAATCTTTCTGTTACAAAGAACATAGAATGTCCTGCTTGGAGGATATTATGAATGGTTGTCCTAAGGTGGGAAAAAATGGGGCTAACAACTATGTATTGCGTATACACATCGGTGTTAGGTAAATATTTATCAGCTCCGATCATAGCTGACATAAGCCAGTATAGTATCTCAGTATAGGGGTATATATCGCGACCATGATATTTTTCACCCCTTCTCTACTCTCCAATTGGAATTGGAATTAGGAATATATAAATTAAATAAATTGCGGCCATACTATTTTAAACCCACTCTACCAAAGCAATTGAAAAGCAGATTAGTGTTCAATATAATTATCGCTGCCATTATATTTTAACCCTGTCTCCAATAAGAATTGCAATTTGAAGGGGGGGGGGGTTGAATATATTGTGTACATAATATTTTCCACCCTCTCTCTTATTGGAATTTCTAACTGGAAGTGTGTGTGAAAACGCGGCCATCATTTTAAACCTCCACTCCAACTGAAATTAAAAATTGGATGGGGGGTTAAATATATCGCGGCCATACTATTTGGAACCCCCTCTCCCAAGAGAATTGAAAATAGGTGGGAGGAGAAGTTAAATATAGCACTGCCGTTATATTTGAAACTCCCTTTCAAATGGGCGTATTGAATAAGTAAGGGGTTCAATATATTGCAGCCATAATGTTTTGAACCCCCCTCCCCATTGGAATTGAAAATAGGTAGGATGATGGGCTCAATATATCGCAGCTATAATATTTTGAACCCTCTCTCAAATTGCAATTGGAAATCGGAGGGGGGGGGGGTCAATATATCACAGCTTAAACACTTTGGACCCCTTTTCTATGAAATTCCAATCGGAACTGAAAACCAGAAGGAGGGATAACTATATCGCGGCCATACTATTTTTAACGCCCCTCTTTACTCTCCAGTTAGAACTTGCAATAGGAAGGGGTTCAATGAATCAAAGCCATAATACTTTGAACCCCCTCTCCAAAAGCAATTAAAAAAGCAGAGTTATGTTCAATAAAATTATCGTTGCCATTATATTTTACCCCATCTTCAGTTGGAAAATGAAGGTGGGTTTAATATATCATGTCCATAATATTTTGAACCCCTCTCCTATTTGAATTGCTTATTGGAAAGGGTTTGATATACCGCAGCCATAATATTTTGAGCCTCCTCTTCATTTGGAATTGGAATTTGGATCGGGGTTTTAATATATCGCGGCCATACTATTTGGAACCCCCTCTCCAAAGAGAATTGAAAACAGGTGGTAGGGGAAGTTCAATATATTACCGCCTTGATATTTGAAATTCCTTTTCAAATGGGCGTTTTAAATAAGTAAAAGGTTTAATATATCGCAGCCATAATATTTTGAACCCACTTTTCCAGTCTAATTGAAAATAGGTGGAATGGGGGGCTCAATATATCGCGGCCATAATATTAAGAACCCTCTTTCCTTTTGCATAAAAAATTAGAAGAGGGGTTCAATTTATCAAAGCCATTAAACATTGAACCACATTTGCAACTGCAATTGGAAATATAAAGTGGATCAATATATCACATCCATAATATTTTGAACCCTTTCTCCAATTAGAATTGAAGAAGGAGGGGGGTTCAGAATATCACAGCTTAAATATTTTGAACCCCCTTTCCTATGAAATTTCGAATTTGAATTGAAAACCAAAGGGGGAGGGGGTAATATAGTGCGGCAGTAATATTTTAAACCTCCTCTCCAAATATAATTAGAAATAGGGGGGGGGGGGTCAATAAATCGCAGTCATAATATTTTGAAACTCCTCTCCGAAAGCAATTAAAAAGAAGGCGAGGGTTCAATATAGTCATCGCTGCCATAATATTTTGAACCCCGTCTCTAATTTGAATTACAAATTGGATGGGGTTGCATATATCGCGTCCATCATATTTTTAACCATCTCTCTGATTTGAATTGCTAATTGAAGGGGGTTCAATATATCACGGCCATGATATTTTAACCCCCCTCTTTATTTAGAATTAGAAATTAGGAGGGGGTTCAATATATTGCAGCCATAATAATATGAACCTCCTCTCTAATAGGAATTGAAAAACGGGAGGGGGGGGGTCAATGTATCGTGGTCATAACATTTTAAACCCTCTCTTTAGTTGGGAAAGGGAAAATGAAGGGGGTTCAATGTATTGTAGCAATAATGTTTTTGGAATTGGAAATTGGAGGGGGTTAAATATATTCGACCATATTATTTTGAGCCCCTTCTACAATTGAAATTGAAATTATACGGAGAAACATTATATCGCAGTCATAATATTTTGAACCCCTCTCAAATTACAATTTGAAATAGGAATGGGGTTCAATATATTGCAGCCATAATATTTCGAGCCTCCTCTCCAATTGAAATTGGAAATTAGATGGATGCACATTCTATTGCGGACATAATATTCTGAAAATCTTCTCCTATCTGAAAATATGACGGGGTTAAAAATATTGGGACCATGATTTTTTGAACCCCTCTCCAATTGGAATTGCAAATTAGAGAGGGAGTAAATTTACCGCAGACATGATATTTGTACCTCCTCTACAGTAGCAAACGAAAAGCAGGGGGAGGGGGTCAGTATATTACAGTCATTATATTTTGAACACCTCTCCAGGCGAAATGGAATTGGAAATTAGGAGGGGGTTCAATATATTGCAGAAATAACATTTGCACCCCTTACCCCTTTCCAGTTGCAAATGGAAATAGGAAGGAGATTCAATATATTGTACGCATAATATTTTGAACCCCCTCTCCATTGGCTATTGGAAAGCAGAAGAGGAAAGGGTTCAGTACGTCGCAGCCATATTATTTTAAACCCCTTCTCCAATTGAAATTTGAAATTGGATGGGAAGGAGTCATTGTATCACGGCCATAATATTTTTAACCTCCATCCAATTGGAATGGCAAATTTTTTTTTTTTGGGGGGGGGGGGGTCAATATATCGCTGCCATAATATTTTGAATCTTTTTTCCAATCAGAATATAAAATATTGGGGTACCAATATATCGTGGCCATATTTAGAACTCTATAATTGGAATTGCAAATTTGAGGGGGTTCAATGTATCGCAGCCATAATATTTTTAACCCCTTCTCCAATTGAAATTTGAAATCGTAGGGGAAGGTCCTTATATTGCAGCTATGATATTTTCAAACCCCTCTCCAATTCGAATTGGAAATAGGAGGTGGGCGCAACATACAAGTATCATGGCCATAGTAATTTGAACCCCCTCCCAATAGCATTTGAAAAAGCAGAGGTATGATCAATATTTTGCGGCAATAATAATTGAAACCGAATTTCAATATCTTATTTTGGGGGGGGGGGGCAATAAAACTGCAGCGATATTTTGAATATATCACATGGTTCAAAATATTATATGACACCGGTATACGTGTTGTATCGTTTTGAGTAATGCAACCCAATTAACATGGGCCTTTAAATACATTATGTGTGTTCCAGGGACATGTCCGGGCAATTCCAAAATATCCGCGACAGATGAATATCAAATAATAACCTCAAGTAACTTTCCAGACAAATATAACGAGTAAGTACTTATTTCATTCTTTACAAGCTTTGTATTTGATTTTTTAATCTCAAAAATATATACAAAATGTATGTATTGTATTGTTTGTTAGAAATGTGTTAAATAAATGAATGTGTTGTTTTACAGAATGGAAGTATGTACAGTGTCGATAACAGCCGACGAAAACAAAGTTATATCGTATGAAATACTTTTTAAACAAATAGAAGACTCAACAGAGTTTGATCAGTGTGGTGAAATTTTTGAAGTTTTCGACGGTATGTTGGCTACTCTTGTTCACAGACAATGTTTTACATTATACCCTCTCCCCATCATTTTACCTGATTAGAAACATCCAAGGCCAATTAACACTTATTATTTATGTGCATGATATTTAATTGCTGCTGTTACATGTACGTATTCGTCTTTCAAAATAAGGTTTCTCGACGGACACTTAAAAAGAGAAGGCATGTAACTCATTTGCATCAGCCGGTTCCGCTTACGTACAAATGACGTTCCAAATAACATTACAGACACAATGACATCCGAAACTTTCGAGAATGTTTTGATGCTAATAATCAAACATAACAATTACGTATCTTAAAACCAAAAGACCATCATGCTATACAACATAGCTTCAAGTTTATTACATTATTTCTTTAGCAAACTTAGAGTTTAAGGATCAAGAACTGTCTTAATAGACATAGTTACAGAGATAAGAAAGTTAACAAGAGTTATCAATCTTTTTTTTTTTGACCAGCTAATACACTCGAACAAGATTTACCAAGATATCAATAATTAAATCGATAAATTTCAAAACCGATGTCACTTTCAAAAAGAAAAAAATAATACCGAAAGAAAAGAGGAATGTCAAATTATTTGGTTTTCAAATATTGTCCATGGTTTCAATATACAATTACGAAGAATATAGCCGAGGAAGACAGGGATTTATGTCCTTTTTTTTAATATCATATAAAAAAGCCATGTTTAATTTAAAAAAAAGCATCACTGTCTAAAAAAAATATGCAAAACAACTACATTGTACTGTTTTATAATAAAAAAAATGGAGTCTGCCTCTCTCTCTTTTTATCTTTTCACAACCACTTAGCACAAAGGGGGGGGGGGGTTATATCAACTAAATATAGAAAACTTAAAAATATCTTCTACTCAAAAACTGTAACATGAAAAGAAGCCCAATTCTACCTACCGCTCCCGGTCTGAAAAAACCACAAATTGATGACGTGAGAGTTATTCAACATGAGGCTAGCTTATGTATATTCTTTCCACACAAATTCTGTTAAAAAGTGATTATTATTAAAAACAGTTTACTTCTTGTATTGTCACTTTACTTGCATCGGACTTTCTCGAAACCCGTTACATGTAACTGACCTCGGAAAAAGAAGTATGCAAAATGCACGTCGAGATCGAGAGCCGCAATTTTTACAGGTAGCCAAACGGCACCATTTCACTTTACGGGGCTGGAGCTGGTGTTTCAAATATTAACAGATGTAAGTAAAGTGACTGTAGTCAAATGGCCGAGAATTGTTTGAGAATTAAATGTTTCTACAGAATTAGTGAGGAAATGAGATATTATTAGTCCTAAACATTTTTGTGCGCCGTATATTTCCAATATTTTCTACAAATTTGTCCAGATATACTAGCGGAAAAAAGAAACTGTGCATTATAAAATTAAGTATAATTTTTCTATATCTATTGTTTGTATTTATAGAATTTAAACAGTCGATAATCGTAATTTTTTTGAAAATATCGGATGGTAACAGTCCGGGTGCACGGACTTTTTCATGGTTAGTAAGCACCTGTTGTTTGTTGTAGAATTTGTACGCACGATTTTTAAGGTCAAATACCGTTTGGAATAAGAACTGTATATGATTTGTTTAAACTGTTTATGTTAAGGTAATCACGTTAGTTTCAACAAAATGTACCCCTATGGCATGCCACGACTTAACGAAAACTAACGTAATCGCACTGTTGGGATGCTGCAAGCTGCTGGAATGGCACAAAATACTATAGCAAGACACTTTGGAGTTCATCGGAACACCATCCAGGCATTATGGAGACGTTGTCAACAATCTGGAAACACTCAAGATCGACCGCGCTCTGGACGACCTCGTGTGACGTCACGTCAACAGGACAACCACATTAGACTTGTGCATCTGAGAATTCGTTTTCAGACAGCAAGTTTGACTGCCCGTAGCATTCCAGGGCTTCGACCAATTAGTCCAAGAACTGTGCGTAATCGTCTGCGCGTGCAAAACATCAGACCAAGACGTCCAGCGGTGCGCCCAGTACTGCTTCAACGTCATCGTATCGCCAGACTAGCGTAGTGCACACGACATCTGCCATTCAGAATACAGGACTGGGCCAATATTCTGTTTACTGATGAATCTAGATTTCCTTTGGATAGCAGTGACGGCCGTTGTAGGGTATATCGTCGCGTTGAGGAGCGTTACCAGAACACTTGTGTTGTGCAACGTCGACAATTTGGTGGAGGTAGCGTTATGGTGTGGGGTGAATTATCGGCACCTGGAAGGACCCCTCTACAAATTTTCAATGGAAATCTCACCCCCGTTTCCCCCGATTCGTCGCCGATCGAGCACGTCTGGGATGAAATGGAAAGACGTTTACGCCGTTTACCAAATCAGCCAGTGACATTGGCTGATTTAGGCCAGGCTTTAACCAACATCTGGAACAACATCCCTCAAGCATTTCGGAACACTTTAGTGGCATCAATGAGGCGTCGCTGTCAAGCATGCGTGAACGCAAATGGTGGTCACACGCGTTTTTAATTTTGTTAATTCAATTTCAAATAACAATGACTTTCGAGTGTGCTGAAATTGAAGTTATTCGACGTTGACATTCATGTGTTATGAGACGTTGTTACAAATAGATTATTAACAGTATTACAAAAAAAAATTATTCATTGTAGTTTTTTAATTTTTTTTTCCATATATTAAATAATGCACAGTTTCTCTTTTCCGCTAGTATATTTTGCATTTGATTATCTAAAGACGGTATAAACCTTTCATGACCAGTTTGGGCTTCTATTGCTTAGGTCAGCGATGGCTTGTCTTAAAACCTAAATTAAATTTAAAATACAGGGGGGGGGGGGGGGGGTAGTGTTTAAAGCAATTATCGGGATTTAAATATTAGAACGAAGTACTTGAGCGATAGTAAGAGCACTGTAAATTCCTTTTTTCACGCGAGCACTTAATTCCGCGATTTCGCTGTTTTGTATCAAATCGCGATCACCAATTTTTTGTTTTTATTTCCTATAGCTCAATTTGTCTGAAAAATAAAAGCGAAGTTTTAAAACCCGCGAGGGTTGCTTCTCGCAATTGTACGCGGAAATTAGTTCCTTGCGTTTCATTAGTAATCTACAGTATCATTTTTTATCCCCTTAATTTCTTCTTTACCAAGTTTACAGCTTAGTAAGCGATTTTCTTAATTTCTTTTTTCGTGTATAAGCGTATAAGCGTAATTTTGTGTTAGATAAATATCTATAAATCAGTTGTAACCTTTACAGGGTCAACATTGGAAAACATAATCTTTGATACTTGCAACTCATTCTTACCCGGAAGGTTATCCAAATTGAAAACGACAAGTGTTGGAAGAACTCTCGATCTTCGATTCGTGTCAGATGATGGAATCGAAAGAAGTGGATTTGTGTTGCTTTTTAAACAAGAAGGTATTTTTTTAACTAGCTGGTTAAAGATCAATAAAACTGTCTTGCCTAACCTAATTTACATTGCATTTCCTATTTGAATAAAACACTTACATAGAAAAAAAATAATTTATAGAATGGAATCTGTTTTGATCTACGTGTATTACAAGTGATCGCATCCATATTAGGTATGTATCGGGACTTTAAAAAAAATGTTTTAGACACCTGAGTCGCCCAAATTACAAAGCTTTGTTGTAAGGGAAGATAATTCAGAATGATTGAAATTTTAATGTTAAAAGTAGGGGAAAACTAGGGGTTCTGGAATAGTGTCCTCCCATAGAGTTACTATGAAGTATCCTCCTGGTATCTTCCGAGGGTGTGAGTATACCAATGACGTCATCTAAGGAGTTTAAATAACGACTGTAGACTACCCCTGATTGTAGACTACTCCTTGACTGTAGACTACCCCCTGACAGTAGACTTATCCTTGACTGTAGACTTCCCCCTGACTGTAGACTATATATATATATATATATATATATATATATATATATATATATATATATATATATATATATATATATATATATATATATATATATATATATATATATATAACTACCCCCTAACTGTAGATAGCCCCCTGACTGTACACTAACCAAATGACTGTAGACTACACCCTGACTGTAGACTATATATATAGCTACCCCTGACTGTAGACTAACCCCCCTGACTGTAGACTACCCCACTGACTGTAAACTACCACCTTACTGTAGAATATATATTTAGCAACCCCTGACTGTAGACTAACCCCCCTGACTGTAGACTACCCCCTGATTATAGACTTACCCCCTGACTGTAGACTCCCCTTTGATTGTGAACTACCCATTGACTGTAGACTCCATTGAATGCTCATAAAAGCATTTGGTCACCATATTAGTTTCAATCGCTCCTTTACTGCCAATGGGGTAAATATATCGGTTGAGAAAGTTACGGTCTGTTGCTTTCTGATTGAGGCATTCAGGTTCCACGGACTTTTAAATGCATGAACTACACATTTTAGTAAAATGTTTGTAATAAATAATAAGTAAACAACAATCAATGTCCTACTACATCCATAAAACAGTTTTTCTCTACCACCCTAAACAAATGGGATGTAAAAACTCATTAATTAACAGCTTCTCAAATGACTTTGACCTTTGACCTTTATGTCATTTTGTTTGGCCAAGGGAGACGTTTCCATCCCAAGTGGCTGGAAGTCTCTATGAAAAATAATAAAAAAGTTGAAAGTGATTTTATGGAAATCCAAATACTTTCAGGGGCAATAACTAAGTACTACAAGGGGGCCTCAGATCCTTTTGGTATGAATAGATTGAAGAACCCTCTAAGTGTAATGAAGACATTGGTAAAAATTCCAAATCTCTATCTCTTATGGTTTCAGAGAAGTAGCGATAACAAGCATTTCCTTTTCAAAGGGCAATAACTCTGTAAGTTCTGGGAGTTCTTTGACACAGGGTCAATTGCTACCATAACTTTCAATGAGCAATTACATTAAATTAAAATTGTTTGGATAACTCTAATAACAAAAAAGGCACCCCGAGCTAAATAGAAAAGAAGAAGAAGAAGAAAAAAAACATAAAGAAAACAAGAGGTCTTTCACCTGAAACGTGGAAAGACCTAAAAACAAAAAACTGAACTGAATTTCTAAGAACCATGAAAAGTACATATCCCATCGATGGGAAAACTGGATTTCATTGACTCCTTTAAATTTCTGTCAACATCTCTAGAGAAACTTGTGACAAACCTTTTAAAGGAAGGCGTAGAGATGTTTAAGCATCTCCATCATTACATTGAAAAGCGGCACCCAGGTCACATTACCGAAAGGATAAATTTACTCATGCGCAAAGGGTTGTAACCTTACGGGTACATAAATAGTATGGAAAAATTTAAAGAAAAATGCCTTCCAAGGAAATCAGCATTTCACAATAATATTGACGATCGGGAGTGGTCCGAAGCCGACTATTATCACACACAAGTTGTTTGGAAAACATTTGAGACATCCAGGTTAGGGGACCACCACGATCTCTTCATGGAAACTGACGTCATTCGTTTAGCTGATGTATTTGAAAACTTTTCAAATATCTGTCTTCGTATTTATGGACTAAACCCAGCACAGTTTTACACAGCACCGGGACTGGCATGACAAACTGCTCTTAAAATGACAGACATTCATTTAGAACTTTTTACAGATCCTGACATGCATCTATTCATTGAAAAGGGTCTAAGGGGAGGTATATCTATGATATCGCAAAGATACGCCAAGGCTAACAATCCGTATATAAAAGATCACAGTCAGAGCAAACCAAACAATTACCTCATATATCTAGATACAAACAACTTATATGGATGGTCGATGAGTCAATCTCTTCCAACACATGGGTTTAAATGGCTTTCCAGGCAGGAAATAAATTCTTTTGATATTAAACATATCAGTGAAAATTCCAAGGAAGGCTACATTTTATCAGTAGATCTTGATTACCAGCAGAATTGCATGACCTTCACAGTTATTATCCGTTAGCACCAGAACCATGTGATCTATGAAGTGAAGCCAACTATGCTATCATCCAATCAGCAGCTCTTACTCAAAGATCTCAAACTTCAAGGAACATCAACTAGGAAATTGGTTCCTAATCTACACAACAAAAAATATTACGTTATCGACTACAGGAATTTGCAACTATATTTATCACTTGGAATGAAGGTCAATAGAATTCATCAAGTGCTTGCGTTTCAACAGGAGCCTTGTTTGAAAAACTATATTGACTTGAACACGAACATGCGGAAAGCAGCTAAGAATGCCTTTGAAAAAGACTTCTACAAATTAATGAATAACAGTATGTTTGGAAAGACTATGTAAATTCTCAGGAAACGAGTTGATATTCAGCTCATTCACTGTGAGCAGAGGGTTCTTAAGGTCACTGCAAATCCAGGGTTCAAAAAATTTAAGATATTCATCAAGACCTGGCATCGGTGGAACTTACAAAAAAAATCTGGTCTTGAATCGGCCTATATACGTTAGATTTTCCATCTTATAAATGTCAAAGGTATTGATGTACGATTTCCACTACAACCATGTCAAAAATGCATATGGAGGAAAGGCAGAGCTACTGTGTACAGACACGGATTCCTTATGCTACAACATTTTTACAGAAGACTTGTACAAAGATCTGGAAAAAGTTTAAAAATGAACCTGATTTTAGCGACTATCCAACCGATCATTTTCTATATGATAGTACCAACAAAAAAGGTCCTAGAGAAAATGAAAGATGAAACCATGTCAATACCTATGACAAGGTTTGTAGGACTGAGACCAAAAATGTTTAGTCTCACTTACGGAACAAGTGAAACACGCAAAGCAAAAGGTGTAAGCAAATCGGTGATACGATCAAAATTACGTCATTCGTCGTACAGAGAATGTTTATTCCAAAGAGAATATCACATAAAAACTATGGTTACATTTAGATCGGACAAACATCAGATACACATCATTGCATTGAATTACCAGAATGGCCTGCTTGTCGTATTCCTTAAAACCAATATCATCTGGCAGTGGTACAAGTGTTGGATCCAATATCTGAAATGCAGACAAAAGTTTCATACTGTCATTGAATCTGTCATCAATATTTTCAATTCATGCATTGGTGTAGTTGGTCAGCATTTTGTAAAGATATTCTGAATCTCCGACATTCCACTTGATATCTCCACACATGTTTGTAAAAGAGTCAGCATCGACTTTTAACTTTTCCAAGGGCTCCTCTGTTTCTTGTATCTCTTTTATCTTGTCCTTGGTCATTTTTACTGCAGGGTTAATTGCAGAAAAGCTGATGACATCCTTCTGCAAATATTTGGAAAGTTGTGCAAGGATAAGAAGAATGTCCTTTAAAATGTAGAGAGCACCTAAAAACTGGATAGACCTCATCTTTTTCAACAGACCACAAGCTGTTGAATCATCATCCATCTGAGAAAGTGTTTGTAGCAAAGACTCATAGTCACTCACAATGGCATCCACAGCCGCCTGAAAACTATCTTGTTCTACATGCTTTTTTCAAGCGCTTGCCTACTGACTTTTTGGCTTCTTCTCCTAATATTATGTTTTTCATATGAGTTTGCACTTTTAAGTATGCTGCCATTCTCTTTGGTGAGTTCTCAAAAAACTGCCATAATTGTCTAAAAATTGTTTCAATAGTTTTTATGTACCTAACTGATTCATTTGTGTCTGTACAGGATAAAGGAAGTCGGTGATAGATACAGTAAATATTAATGAACTTAAGTCACTTGAATAACCTATTACCGTTGGTGTCCATGTCCGTTAACAAATTTAAAGAGATGGTGCTCAGGATACCGGCAAGGCCTGTGGGCCTCCTGTTTGGTCAATAAATAAAAAGAAAATCAATGTTAATATACTTGTTTGTTTCCGAGTATCCGGTTTTTTTCCTGCAATGCGCAACAGAGATGTCCGCATTTGTTTTTTACAGGAATGTTAATTTTTGAATATCTTCTTAAATGTCTACTATTTTTTTTGTTTGTGTTTCCATTTACAGATGTTAATGAATGCTTGGAAAAAAACTGCTCACCAAGAGATATATGTTTTGAACCCGAAAGTTTGAACGAGTTTGAGTGCAACGGACATGCCGAAACTACTGCAAAACGTAATCTTTAAACATTACAATTTTTTCCTTAGATGCTAAGGCGCTTTGACCTTATAGTAAGATTCAAACGTTTTTTTTTTAATTGAAAGACATGTTTTTATATTTCCTTTTAATAAGTGTTAAAACCGAATGCCGCAAAGATTAAAATACAAATTCACGATTTTTCCATGACATATATAACATTTTCAATATATAACTTTAAAAAAATTATATTTATCTAGGATTGTTAAAATATGCGTGATATCTTGCGGGTTTTGATAGATAGATGTAGTTCTGATACAATTCTCGGGATTTATGTCCCCTCGAACAGTATTGGAAGATACCCATGTGATATGGTCTCTAAATATTACTTTTCCTAAATTATGGAAAGGTGTATCTATATATAAGGCTGCTACGTTTATGCCTTAATGAGTTCGTAAGATATGTTAAAAAAAATTCATCCGGTCTATTATAACAAAGCTCTGGTAGCGAATATATACTTTGTTAACCTGGAAGCGATTCTTTTAAAAGAAATAAACAACATGATAATATAGTTTTATTAGTCCCCTACCGGTTTTCACCGGAGGGGACTATAGCTTTCCTCTGCGTCCGTCAGTCCGTCTGTCCGTCCGTCTGTCTGTCCGTCCGTCTGTCTGACCCACTCTAGTTTTCCACACTTTTTTTCTTTATGCGTTTGAGAAATAATATGAATTTTGCTGAACAGCTTCAAAATGTCAAACTACAGATCAAGTTTACACTTTTGTAGCGTCTGGTTGACATATTTTCGAGAAGATTTATTTTTTTTATTCCAATTTTTTAATGTTCGGGTTCGATATTCTGCATAACAGTGCATTGTTTTCACAATTTCCACAAACCGGTAGGGGACGTGTATTGCTGATGCAATACTCTCAGAATGCTTGTTAATTATAGTTTGATGATTAATAAATCAAGAAACAATATATAACCAGTTACGTTATGAAATGAGTCATCTCATTATTAGACATACTTTTTACATTAATAAATCCATAAAATGTTGACACCTTCAAACATATCACATAACCTATTGATTCCATCAGTTTCATCAAATTTGACCTTTCTTTTTTTCGAAATAAGGTCAGGTCAAGGTCCTTACCATTTTTTTCAACTAAAACGATATAACAATATATGTTGCTATCTCCAGTTATATAGACACATGTTTGAGATATAAGGTTTCTATTCTTCAATGAAACGAAAGAAAAATAGAATGTTTGTCAGCTTATATTACTCAATTGGACTAAATATTAAAACTTCAATTGATATTGCTTAGCCAGAATTTTCTGAAATTTTCATAAATTTTGAAGATATTTCGATTATTTTTTATGCTTCAAACATTTTTTTATTTCTGGATTTTAGATATTATAAAGACTTTATATGAAGATATCAATTGACAAAAAAGCTAATGTGTTGATCATATAATTAGAAAGAAAATTCAATTTTATGGCTTTTTTTTTTTTTACATACATCTATTTATAGAATAAGCGCTGAAAAAGCGTATAAAAATGTAATTTGATAGGAAAATAAAGTTATTAAAACAATTAATGAAATTTATGTTAAACATATCGAAAACCCAGAAAAGACTTCTTCGTTAAAGGTAAATGTAAATTTTCATAAATGTAATATCTTCGAAAAAAAAATCCAATAACATGCCATAATGGGGTTACATGGCAATGACGTAAGACATTGGTTATGACTTTTATAAATAATTTTATTCCAAACTCTAAAAAATACATCAGTTGACTTCAAACCCACTTTACATTTGACTCCCCAAACTAACGTCAAATACTGACTTAACCCTTTAACCCCCATTGACGCATTTGGACGCACTTTGATAATACATGTATTAAAAGTTTAATTACTCGCTTATTTTATATCGTATGATAAAGAACTAGATATCAAAAGAAAATACAAATCCTCAGGAAAACAGGAGTAATTAAAGAAAAATGATTAATAACTTAAATAATAAATCATAGTTAAAATTTAAAATGATTTTTAGCTCTACATTTTGAATGCGCATTGTCGGACAAGGGCGGCTTTTACAGCTCGAAAGCACCGATTTAAATAAAAAAAAATCCCCGTAATTATTAAGTAAACAAGTAATTAACCACTTTTATAACATCCTTGATATTTTTTACACATGTTTCATGTGATGTTTTTAGAAGAACAAAATTATAAACAGGGTTCAATAGTATTACGTTGTTGTACATATATTTTTTAGTTTTCATTCACACGGTATAACGTTAGGCTAGTATCGATTGCATTACGTATTTATATTTGTATATACAACTAAAATGGACCAAGCTAGTAACTGCTTCTTATAATCATATATATTTTGTCAACATTTTATAAAATACGAAGTCTTTTGCCGAGATCACAACAAGCTGAATTTATCTCCCTTTTCCGTTACTACGCTACAATGTAAACATTGAACAAGCACGGGATTTCCGAGTAGAAATGGAGAACTGTTCATCGGATGACGATAGCGATACCTTGTCTGAGGGTTCAGATCTCCAGCTATTTAGTGAACATGAATTTTCATCGGACACAGACAGTGACGATGATACACAGCAAACAGAGTCATCAATGGAGCCTGACAGCCAACAATCAGAAGCAACTGATGATGACTTCTGGTCTTACGATCTCCACCCAGTGGACATAGCACCATTTACTGAACAAGTAGGGCCAGATCATACTTTACTGCCTGACAATGACTTGTTGAAGTATTTTTATCTTATGATAAACGAAGATTAGTTTGAAACCGCGGCTCAGGAGACGAACAGATATGCAGAACAGGAAATGACTCGCAAAGGTTCCGCGATTCGATTTGGTACCCCACAACTAGCCCAGAAATGAAAGCTTTCTTTGGACTGAATATCATTATGGGAATAAATCAGTTACCTCGCATCGATATGTACTGGTCGGAAAACCCATTTGTTGGTAAGTAAAATATATGATTTGCATTGCATATATTGCAAGAAATTCACTAAGCTTATAAAGCCGCTTGTACGATATAAAATACACAAAATTATATTGAAAAAAAAATAGAATAACAAAAACCACAAAAACAACCTGCCACACAGAAAGAGAAAATTTAAATAATATACCCCCTAAGAATTAATAATTTGGTTTTCATTCTCCTAGGAAATGAAGGCTTCAAGAAATGCATGACAAGAACAAGGTTTGAAAAATTGCTGCAGTATCTGCACATAAATGACAACCAGGCTCAAGCACCTGCTGGATCACCGAATTATGACAGGTATCATACATGGTTTTGCTTTGGTTTATACAAAACTAATTTCTTTTTGTGAGGGAACTTGATTTATTTTTGTTCGCTATTATTAATTTTTTGTAAAGATTGTAAAGACACATTTGTAAAAAAAAAAAAAAAAAATATTAGCAAACAGAAAAGCTTGTGCTAAAATATTCACATTGAACAAATACTGGAAACAATTTTTATATCATTCAGTTCTTTTGGTAATAAAACTTGGTCCCCCAGTATGAGTGATTCCAACCAACACGTGCATTGCACAGGGAGAAAAGTAAAAATAAAACCCGATGAAATATAAACTGGATCATTTTATCTTCAAGTTTTTTGAAAGTAATATATATTGTATTTGGTTTTGATTTTCATAGCTTACTTCTATTCACATACTATTTCACTTAGAAAATAACATGAACAACCAAATGTTAATGACATGTCCTAAGTCACAATCAGTGGTTCAGTATTAGTAGAGTCTTGGCATGTCAAGTTTTGGACATTGGTTTAGAGTTTTGACTGAAACCGAAATTTCAAAACGAATACAAAACTACTACATGTAACTCAGTGAACAAGTATATTAAATGTATACACGGATGCAGAAATTCTGTTTGCCAGGGAAGGGGTGGGTGGGTTCCAAGATCTATTTTTAGTTATGGTACTTTACTATGTGAATTATATAACTTAGAATTTTTCAAAGGGGGTGTGGGCTTGCAGTTGAAATCCTCCACCCCCCCTCCCCAAATACATTTTAGGATACATGTTTGATTACATTTCAGACTTCATAAAATCAGACCACTTATCGACATGACAAGAGGAAATTTCCAGAAGTTTTACAAACCAGGGAAGTGTCAGAGTATAGATGAAGGAATGATAAGGTACATGTCATGGCATTTCATCCTTGCTCTTTTTCTATCCGCTTTCTAAACGCAACTTGTTAGCATTATGCTAGTGAGAGCTGCTTGGGTCCTGGCCTTGATTTCCAGTCAAGCCATATATTTTCATTATATTTATATGTTCATTCTTACTTTCCTACTACATTACTTTATCCAGAATGTATAGATTTGCCTATATTATGATTCAATTCTCATATTCTTACAGGTACAAGGGACACCATTATGCACAGCAGTACACGCCAGGAAAACCAATAAAGCGCGGTCTAAAGGTATTTCAATATTTATAACTTCTGTAATCTTCATATCTTTTTTTCAAAACCTTGGAATCCCTAAGTGATCATTATTTTTTTAAAGATATTTTATAAGTTTTATTTAAAAAAACCCAGAAAGTTTACTGACACTTTTTATGTGAAATTGAAAAAATATTGAAACGTTAAATATCATAAATGTTATGACATGGAAACTTTTTTTTTCATGTAGATATGGATGAGATGTGAAACAAGTGGCTACACCAATGATTACAGAGTGTATCTTGGTAAACATGATTCAATGTGTGGCCCATCACTAGGGGAACGAATCGTCAAACATTTATGCAAGCCACTGAAGTGGAAAGGTCATCATGTGTTCTTCGATAGGTAAAGTAATTATTGTCAGAATGTCTGTCTGTTTATATGCAAGTTAAAATGACTTGTTATGAACAAAGGTCATAAAAATTTCAGAGTTTCTCAGTTGTGTGTTTTATCTAATTTTTATTTTTGGGGATGGGGGGGGGGGGGGCAACTTTTTCTAGAGATGCATGAAATGTTTGAATGCTACTTCATTTATTTGCAGGAAATGTGACACATTTATGTTCTTGTGAAATAGAAAACTTTTGTTTACTTCTACTATATCTCTACTACTATGTCTCTGCTATATTGACAAATATGTAAACCAATTGCAAAAGTTTTGAATTACAATCTTGACCGTGTTCATACTACATGTACTCCATTTTTAGGGGATTATTTATATATGTTTACAAGCGTAACTTAGATATTATGTTTAAAAATTAGTCTGATGTCATTTAAACACGATTTAATAAAATTTAAAATTTTCATAAAATTAAAAATCATCCAATCAATTTGACAAAGATTTCATTAGACGCAGAATTGTAAGCACAACTTAGATATCATGTTTAAAAATTATTCTGATGTAATTTAAACACGATTTAATTAAATAAAAAAATTTTTTTAATTTAAAATTCATCCAATCATTTCGAGAAAGATGTTATTAGACGCAGAATTTAAAGCGCAACTTAGATATTATGTTTTAAAATTAGTGTGAGGTCATTTTAACGCGATTTAAATGAGTTTAAAATTTTTGGAAATAAAAAAATTCACCCAATCAATTCAAGAAAGATGTCATTAGACGCAGAATTGTAAGCGTAGCCTGAATATTATATTTTGAAATTAGTCTAAGGTCATTTTAACACAAATTACTTAAATTTAAAATTTAAAATTTTTTTAAAAATCATCAAATCAATTCAACAAAGATGTCATCAGACGCAGAATTGTAAGCACAAATTAGATATCATGTTTTGAAATAGGTCTGAGGTCATTTTAACGCGATTTAAATGAGTTTAAATTTTTTGAAAAATTTAAAATTCATTCGATCAATTCGAAAAAGATGTCATCAGACGCAGAATTGTAAGCGTAATTTAAATATTATGTTTCTAAATTAGTCTCAGCTCGTTTTAACATGATTTAATTAAATCTAAAATTTTCAAAAAATTAAAAATTCATTCAATTAATTCGAGAAAGATGTCATTTGACGCAGAATTCTAAGCGCAACTTAGATATTATGTTTAAAAATTAGTCTGAGGTAATTTAAACACGATTTAATTAAATTTAAAATTTTCAAAAAATTTAAAAACCATCCAATTAATTCAACAAAGATGTCATTAGACGCAGAATTGTAAGCGCAACTTAGAAATTTTGGTTCAAAACTAGTCTAAGGTCATTTTAACGCGATTTAAATAAAATTAAAATTTTTGAAAATTTTTAAATTCATCCAATCAATTCGAGAAGGATGTCAATGGACGCAGAATCCTAAGCACAACTTAGATATCATGTTTTAAAATTAGTCTGAGGTCATTTTAGCGCGATTTAAATGAGTTTAAATTTTTAAAAAAAATTAAAATTCATTCGATCAATTCAAAAAAGATGTCATCAGACGCAGAATTGTAGGCGTAACTTAAATATTTTGTTTTTAAATTAGTCTCAGCTAATTTTAACATGATTTAATAAAATTTAAAATTTTCAAAAAATTGAAAATTTATTCAATAATTTCGAGAAAGATGTCATTAGACGCAGAATTCTAAGTGCAACTTAGATATTATGTTTAAAAATTAGTCTGAGGTAATTTAAACACAATTTAATTAAATTTAAAATTTTCAAAAAATTTAAAAATCATATAATCAATTCAACAAAGATGTCATTAGACGCAGAATTGTAAGCGCAACTTAGTAATCATGTTTTAAAATTAGTCTGAGGTCATTTTAACGCGATTTAAATGAGTTTAAAATTTTTAAAAAATTTAAAATTCATTCGATCAATTCGAAAAAGATGTCATCAGACGCAGAATTGTAAGCGCAACCTGGATATCATGTTTTAAAATTAGTCTGAGATCATTTTAACACGATTTAATTAAATTTTAAATTTTAAAAAAAATTAAATTTCATCTTATTTATTCGAGAAAGACTTCATTGGACACAAAATTGTAAGCGCAACTTAGATATTATGTTTTAAAATTAGTCTGAGGTCATTTTATTACGATTTAATTCAATTTAAAATTTTCAAAAAAATTAAATTTCATCCAATCATTTTGAAAACGATTTTATTAGACGCAGAATTAAAGTGCAACTTAGATAATATGTTTTAAAATTAGTCTGAGGTCATTATTACACATCCATTGAGTTTTAAAATTTAGCTTCCGTACTCGGAATTTCCGGACAATGATTTTCCTCGTAAGGCTAGATGTTCATGTCATCTATCATTTATGAAAATATCAGCTTCTTATCTTTGCTTGTTTTTGAGGAAATGCGTGGACAAGGAGAATTCGTAAAAAACGTGTCCTATATTTTGACCCCAGCTAGCTTCCGTACTCGGAATTTCCGGACAATGATTTTCCTCGTGAGGCTAGATGTTTATGTCATCTATCATTTATGAAAATGTCAGCTTCCTTTCTCGTTTTTGAGGAAATGTGTGGACAAGGAGTATTCGTCAAAAATGTGTCCTATATTTTGACCCCAGCTAGCTTCCGTACTCGGAATTTCCGGACAATGATTTTCCTCGTGAGGCTAGATGTTCATGTTATCTATCATTCCTGAAAATTTCAGCTTCCTATCTTTGCTCGTTTTTGAGGAAATGTGTGGACAAGGAGTATTCGTCAAAAGTGTGTCCTATATTTTGACCCCAGCTAGCTTCCGTACTCGGAATTTCCGGACAATGATTTTCCTCGTGAGCCTAGATGTTCATGTTATCTATCATTCCTGAAAATTTCAGCTTCCTATCTTTGCTCGTTTTTGAGGAAATGTGTGGACAAGGAGTATTTGTCAAAAATGTGTCCTATATTTTGACCCCAGCTAGCTTCCGTACTCGGAATTTCCGGACAATGATTTTCCTCGTGAGGCTAGATGTTCATGT
Organism: Magallana gigas; assembly: GCF_963853765.1. Lineage (NCBI taxonomy): Eukaryota > Metazoa > Mollusca > Bivalvia > Ostreida > Ostreidae > Magallana > Magallana gigas. The sequence goes on from NC_088862.1 coordinate 25,631,885, forward strand.
TATCTATTATTCCTGAAAATTTCAGCTTCCTATCTTTGCTCGTTTTTGAGAAAATGTATGGACAAGAACTTTTTAAAAAATGACAAAATGGCGGATTAGTCCGAACCGGAAGTGATTTTTACAAAATAAAAAAAAGCGTATCAAGTTTAGATGATAATAGATCGATGCTGAAAATTTGACAAAAATCGGACCACCCATCTCCGAGAAATCTTCTGCACAAAAATTGTAAAGAAAAAAAAAGAATAAAAAAAAAAGTGAAAAAGAAACATTACAATAATAGAAGGGTCTTCCGCTGAAGACGGAAGACCCTAATAAGAAGAATAAGAAGAAGAAAAAGAAATTCGACAAAAACAATATGTCTCCCCTTTGAAAGGGGAGACATAATTATATAAGTACATAGCTAGTTTCTTTCCCAATATTGTCACCTAATAGCTTAGCGCTGTGAGTTAGGGGGATTGCTACGAATCTGAAAGTCATGAGGTCGAATCCTGCTGGGGATTTTACAATTTTTACTCTTCAGATAGAATATTTTTAAAAGCTATTTTTGGTTAAATATTGTAAAACTAGTATTTGAAAATTTTAAACCGTTGAATTATAATGTATTTTAATCCACATTAATATTGACAGATGTCCCATACCACCTTAAGTTCATTATATTGTTGGTTTTCTTTTCCTTCAGATATTTCACTTCTATTCCTCTTCTCCAAACTCTTGAATCCTACGGTGTTTATGGTTGTGGGACTATAATGGCAAACAGGAAAGGGTTTCCCTCACAGCTGAAGAACCCACACCTTCCTGAGAGAGGAGATGCTGAACAGATGCAACATAATAACCTTGTTGCCACCGTATGGAATGATGCTATACCTGTACGTAGTTTTTATGTGGTAAAATAGGTGTTGTATTTGTAAAAGTCTAGGTTCAGTGCTTATCTGTTTTACGTGAACAAAAAATTTATATTTGCGAGAGTAAACATGTTTTCAAATGATTCCAAAAGACAGGTTTATTAAATTTTTCATATAAATTTAATCTCAGGTTCACATTGCATCTACAACATCTGACCCTCTCGGAGATGGCCCAGCTCAAAGAAGGGTTCGGGGTGGTGGTGTTATCATCATTCAGCGCCCGCCTGCAGTTGAGCACTACCAACAACACTACTATGGTGTAGACAGAACACAACAGTACAGATCCAAGTGTCCAGTTGGCCGTCCATCCAAAAAGTTTTGGAAGTATCTGGTCAACTATATTTTTGAAATTTCTCTGATCAACACATTCCTTCTTTGGTTTGAAACCCCAGGAACAAGAAAACCAACAAAACATTTCTCTATGGTTGACTGTAACTCGTCTATCGCGGAGAAACTTATTGGTGATTTCTCTAGCAGAAAGCGGGCACCTTCATGTGGAAGGGGAGTTGCAGGTATAAGTGTTGCTAACATCAACCGGCACATCAGCACAAAGTTGACAAGACCGCGAGGAAGATGCAAACAGTGCAAAAAGAATGGCAGAAGAAGTGACACTTTTTTCGGTTGTAGCATTTGTAATGTAAATCTGTGTAGAGGAGCTTGTTTTCAGGCCTATCACACTTATCATCACTTGCTTATGGAATAGGTTTATATATAATGAAATGTCTGTTTATAATTGCATGTTTTGTTCAAATAATATGCGTTTACTTTATTTGGTGGCTCCAAGCACTTATCTAATCCACTCAGATGGTTTGCATTTTTTAAAAATGTGATTTTGTCGTGTACCATGTATTTTTAAAACCTAAATCTAAAAAATAATCTAAATATGTTATTGAAAAGAAATAAACTATTCATCACTGTGTGTTGGTAACTGTTGCCATGACAACCATTTTTAATTTATGTACATGTATTTCATATTTCTATTGTTTACCAAAGCTGAATTCTTTATTCATTGATTTTCTTGAAAAATTGATAAAACTTCTTCGTTTCTTTCCATTTGAATTTTGTTGTATTCATAGCGAAATAATTTTATTGAGATACCTTAATAAGCTTGTGGTCTTGTTGCTATGGTAACTATTGTTTGTGCATTTTCAAGAATGTATAATTAGAAAAAAATATATCGTCGGTAACATTATATACCACATTGTAGACTGTTATTGCCTTTTTTGGGTCACTAAAGACACACTTTGAAACTTTATTACAATTGTTTGTTGTTACTTTTATTTTGATCAGAAAATGCCAAATGTTGCGCAGAGAACATAAAAAAAAGTTGTTTCAAATTGTTTTGATTAGAATTACAGCTGTTCAATAATACTTTACAATGTATTTTTCTGTAGAATATTCTGTATATTACTTTATCATTCAATATGGTATCAAAATATTCCACTATTTAATGAAAAATCTATGAAAAAATATTATTTTTAAGCCCAAAACGTTGCCATGGCAACGGCATATTTGACTTTTTGTAATCAAATTTAAAATCTGCAAAAAAATGTCTTTCATTCCATATATAATTATTTGATTAAAAATATAACCAGTATTAAGTTAAATTCAATTTGTTATTATATAACTTTATCTTGGTAAATTGTGAAAAGTTCTGGGGGTTAAAGGGTTAATTAAAGTTTAAAAAGCTCACATAAATATATATATATATATATATATATATATATATATATATATATATATATATATATATATATATATATATATATATATATATATATATGACGTCAAGCAACCTAACGTAACGTTGCACAACCCATTTGGTCGACGATGCTTGGTTACCGGAAGTGGCAGGAATGAAAACAAAACATAGGATACATATATGATTAATTTTAAGGTAAAAGTAACCATATACATGTAAAACAAATCAAATACATTTGAAACATATCGTAATGACGAGTGACGCTTTCGGTTGTTACTAATGTTATGATCAATATAACATACATTTTACCACTACAAATAAACACACATACATCAAAAATCGTTACAGGACTTTGCAAAAATTAATGAATTATAGTTTACAAATATACCACTGCATCCGATATATAATGTACAAGGTATGAATGAAGCAACAAAATGCGATGGATGAAATATTAATTGATTTACAGTTTTATTAATATTTATTATGGATTAAAATTTGACTGTAGGATTCTTGTCCTGTACAAACGATGGATCTGAAGTTGTTATAGATGTTCCTGAATTTGAAGCCCAAACGTTCTCATTTCCACCGCCAGAAACAGATGGATTTCCAATGTGATTTTTTTTAAAGTATAAAATTATGTAAAAGCAATATCAGAAAAGAAAAGATGCAAAAATATCATTGGGCAATAGATATGTCATTTTTTCGTCTACTCGGTCAAAAATGCATGCACGCAATTAACAAAATTCAGCTTATATATTTTTGTGTTTATCAGCTCTTCTACTTGTACATGGACGTTTAAGGGGGAAGAAGGGTCAGGAATCATCATTCACGTTTTTAACATGACGTTTGAAGGATCCGACAGCCTAAGTGTTGATAATGATGCTGGTATTTTTTTAAAAATCTATTCTGAGAGAAAGAGAGGGAGAGAGAGACTACTTTACAATAACGATATAATATGTATTTTGTAATACTATTTGAGTTTCTCAAAAAAGTTTCGTTGTTTTAATGTGAATTTTTAAAAATTTTCAGTAAGCTTTGGGACACGAAGCACTTTCGAAGGACCGCTCACCGAAGCCTCAGGTTCTCAAAATCGGATATCAATTGATAGTTCCATGAAAGTCATATTGACAACAGACAACAACTTCAACAAAATGGAGAGGTTTACGGTATCAGTTATCAGCGGCAGGGATTCTGGTAAGAAATTATCAAGGTCATTGTAAAAGCTGGTTACAAGGAGGAGCTATTTTTGTGATCGGCTTCGGCCGATCACTATTTTGTCCATATGAGGCATCCGGCAAATGCTTCCACGTGCGCACACATTGCGCTTGCATTAGTAGTTCTTATCAAAACTTGAAGTTCGGTTTAGTACTAATATAACATTTTACTCAGTTTTATTTCAATTCATTTACCTTAAGAGAAGCAAACATACATAAAATACAGTTCGACTTGTTAATTCAAGAATGCACATTTTGTCTCACGCGTAAGAATTTCGATCGAAAGATTCATTCAGTAATGCAGTTGACCTTGATGAACTGACCTCAATTATAAGAAGATGCTCCATGAACTGACCTCGATCTATTGATGTTGCATAATAGTAGCTAGGAAGATGGTTTGATAAACAAGGTTACGTTATAATGTGACCTCAATAGCAAGTTCTAATGGCATTTAATGTTTTTCACCGGCATTAATAAAATTATTTTTATACAACTCTTTCTTTGTATAAGTGTTAATGCTCTTTGAAGAGCCCTATTCAGTATTCTGAAGACGAAGAAGAAGAAGATACATTAACATTTAGTAATTACGTTAAAAATATAAACCTAGACAAGGAGTTTACGAACGGCTTTCCCCAAATTTATTTCAAAGTAAAATTTGTTGACGGTTTATAATGATGAACTTATGGTGTACATATTCAATATATTCTATATTTTGTAAAAATACAGTACTCTTTAAATTATTTTACATATCAATAAATCATTATTGCCGATCATTCCTTTAAAAGGAATACTTGTTGTTCGTCTGTGTCTGTCGTCAGGCAGTGTGTAACGTGCATCGGGCAATTGTTGAATATTTTGGCTTTCAGTTTTTTTATAAATTTTCAAGCTTAACCAAACTTATTTCGATTTCTTCGAATATGCATTAGCGTTAATAGTTTAACATACACCTCTAGAACCGGAAAGGTTTCAGAGCAAAAAAAATGAGGAATAAAATGGTAGTGCAATCTTCTTCTTAATTGTGGGCGTTTATACATGTACCTGGGTCACATTTAAAGTACTTCACTACATCAAAAACTATTTGAGACAGTACGCCACATGATGGCTTTAATGGTTTGTTAAACTTGTTGTAACGATTATATTAGTTGAAAATCATCATAGCTCAGTGGTTAAACCATTAGTCGCGTGAACCGCAGATCATTACGAGGTCTTTTGCTCATATTTATTGAATACAATTTGTGAAAATAGTTTTTAACCTATTTTATTTCATTTTTATGTCTATAATCTTTAATATAATCTATTATAATCAAGTAATTTTTTGTTGATTTGAGAAATAATCTCAAGAGGTAGCTAATGAGCAACCGTAGGTCTAGGTAACAAAATTTTCTTAATTCGTCGGCTTAAGAAGACACATGCCCTGTCACGCTGAATCCTAAAAATAATTATGACTTCAAATCTTTTAATTATATTATTTGGCGAATGTTTACCCTATCATTCCCATCGCTTTGCAAGCGACAGACGAATAATGCTGAAGGTAATCCGAATATAGTCAGCCTTCGTTAGTAGATTTATCAATAACGATCAAAAGCCCTACAAGTCTCAATTGATATTTGGTCGTCATTGATGTATGTCGATCGACGATTAAGAAAGTTCAATATCAAGATGTTGACCAACTGAGGACTGCTAAAACAAACTGTCTGCCGGTGGTCAGTCGATGATCAAGTCTTGCTTGGCGAATTCTTCAACGTCTACCCTACACGACAAATCAGTCATCGACGATGAAAACAAACGAAAATACGTTTAACCCGAGATGAAAAAAGGGCCAGCTAAAAAATTATATGTTAAAATCGAACAGGAAAATGTGTACTGCTAATGAGTTGACGATTGTTACCTAAAAATCCCTTTTTAGACTAAAAAAGAGTCGATAGTTTGTTGTTTTCGAAAATGTGACTTTGATTTTAACATCAAATTTGCTGATAACTATTGGGAATGATAAAGTGAAAGACCCCTTTGTAAGAGGCGCCCTTTTTAGTCAACTTTAAAGACAGCGTCAAACACTGACATGTAGATTTATCTCAGAGAAATAAGAGTATGCTGTTGTATTTCTGTGTGTTCAATTAACAGACTTTACAGATATATCACGAAATACTGATATACTATGTGTGAAAATTTCAATGACCAAAACCTCGGTACAGTTGTATAAATTCACAATATGTGCTGCGACACTGTTTGAGTAAGTGCAGAGTACTCGAGCTCAAGTAAAGTAACCGGGAGAGAGAATAACACAACCCCCCAGAAAGTTCAAGGCTTGAACCATAACAGTCCGAAATAGTCCAGACCCTCCAGGAAACCCAATAGCACGCATAAACACAGAAAATATTTTTATTGATATGCGTAAAACATTACTCAATATCGACCTCTCCAAAGAAGACATATATACATATAGGTAATACCCCAAAGGAAAACCCAATAATGTAACAAACAGAAATGTTAGAATCATTTGTAACTTTAAAAATTGAAAAATTAAATTCAGAAGTGTACACAAAAAAAAAAGAACTAAAACAAAACATTTCAATATAACTAGCATGATCTAACTAAATATTGCCAAGGTTTAGTCCGATATCTTTCTGGGGCAACATGTGCAACGTCAATAAAATCTTTTCTGGACTAGTGTCGATCTTTCAATGACCTGAATCACATCGTCCAATGCGCGAGTCTGACAATTTAACGTATGGACATTCCCTAATTGACCATCTCCACTCAAACGTTGATGTTTATTTCATATGTACACAATTGTACGAATAATATTTGATGAAACTTTTGTATTCTTTTGTATGTACACCTGTACAAAAAATCAACTGGAAATAAAGACCCCTAGGTACTTGGCCTTAGTGGTAACACACAGCTCCAATAGAAGGAGCTGGCCGCTGAAAAATGTACCACCAAGGCAAAGTTTGGGTCAATTATTTCTATCCTATCAAGAGCCGCGTTATAACAAGAATGAAATTATTAACGTTAAAATAATCTATGATATAAAAATGTAATATTTTAATAATGCATACAGACAATGTCTGTAATAGGATCAATTTTACCCTTCGTAGACCCAGTTTGTTTTATCATAACAGTACTTAGACATTTTTGGCGTTGCGTATAACATTCATAAAACGCAATTCAATCAGTTACATTTATCATCATATCATATCAAAGCATGTTACAAAATATACATGTGGTATCGAGAAACATGCTGCCATAGTATCATGATGTTATTATTTAATGTACTTATAATGTAACATTTGTTAAAAAGCCTTGAGGTATTGAATTAGATATATGCAATGTTTAAATATTAAATAATTGTAACAAATGCAAAATATGAATTTATAACTTCTGAGAAACATTCATTAACAATTTGTGAACATACATAAAATTAAAGTTTCAAATATATTTGTAGGAACATGTCCTGGATCCAAGACCATTCAAGCTACCGACAGTTTCCAGACAATAACCTCGGCAAACTTTCCCGAATCATATGGAATGTAAGTGAGAGATAGAAAATTGTATTTGGTATTATGTCATCATACATATAATATACATATTGTTCAGAGTAAGATTCAATATCAAACGGTTATACGTTATAGACTAGCTGTTCAAAATTCATTATACAAATGATACCAGGATAACCCATTAAAGCTTGGAAACTTCCCATAGACTTTTAAATAATTACATGACATTTTTTTAGCTTTTACAGCGACCCTATATATTGTTGAAACAAAGTGTTGGCACTGTGTTGATTCTACTATTCAAAGCGCTATAAACAATTCCTAGTATACAATGTGTACATATGATAGCATCGTTAATATGCATTTAGTAATATTATATACTGTCTTATAAACAACATATCACCATTATTAAGTCTAAAATGTAAGATAAAACTTTTATATTTTGTGTTTAGAACACCCCCCCCCCCCCCCGTTGGAACATTTAATACGGGGTGGTAGAATATTCAAGTCTTTAATGTCATTAAAGTAAAAGGTGTCGGTTTGACATGCCTTGACACGAGGTATAAAAATTCTTCAGCTGAGGATGCTCTGGTATTTCGTACAAATACAGCTGATCTCAGTGTATTTTTTTAATGACAGTGCACTGCCATAACAGACGTTATATGCATGGTTTAGTCAAGTTGTTGAATCGTGTCTTCCACATTCAAACTGTCAAGTGAACTAAGTACTTTGCATTTAAGAATACTAAATGGAGATGTGTTTTAAATTAATATACCGACCCATTTTGTTTTGACATATTTGTAATCGATATCAATAATTTGTAAAGTATACTTAGTTGCATTTTGTTCAAATAACTTATAAACAAAACTTCAAAATAATGTTTAAACAATAATAGAAATATCATTGTATTCAATTTTCGAACCATTGGGACTCATTGTCTCTTTATCAGTGGTTAGAAAAAACAAATTCATTGTCTGAAAATCTTTTTTTTTTCAATTGTAGTTTCTCCCTCCCGGAATATTGACTTATTAGTTGGATTTTCTCTTTTTAAAGTCATGCTTCAACCTTACTATAACATATTTTTATGTAATTTATCACCAATATCCGTTTAAAATTATTTGTTTCAGAGTATTTCCCTTTCTCCTGAATATCTAGTTCTGTGCTAGGATCAAATAAGAAATATCTAACTTCACATTCTACGTACAATTATACCTTGTTACAGATAATTAGATGATACTGTTTTAGTTTAAAATGAATGAAATCAAATTCAAAGCACATCAAATTGATAATTAAACATCAAGTATACTTATATGGTACTCTTGCGTATTTTGTGTCCATTATTACCTTGTTTTGATGATTGAATTGGTTGATGAATTATAAATTTATATAAAATCAATATTATTCAGTTTAAAGGACTTATCGTCAATTCTAAAACATCAAATTTATGTGATTTAATATGCATTTTTCTTCCAATGCCCATTAGTAATTAGATTAAGGTATCCGACCCTCAATGTTAGAGTATATTCTTTATAAATGAAAAGAAAATTAATAATGGCATCCAAGCATATTTGGAAAGTTATTGCAAATTTGCTCTCGGTGAATATAATTGAAAAAAATATACAAGCTGAGATTAAATTTAAATAAGAAATTGTACATCTACATTGGTGGACCGTGGCTCAAACCCATTTACATATACGTAGTGGATCTCCATAGAGACTCGAATCCAAGCATTTTGTTAAATAACTGAGCGTAATATTAACACTAGAACAGTAAAATTTTGTCTATAAAAAAATTGATAGTTCAATTAAAAAAAAAAATCCAATTATTAAGAATTATCGAACGTGACTGAGGATCGGAGATCGAGAGATGAGATCGTGAGATTAGTATCATCATTTTTAATAATTTATTTTATCATTTAAAAGGTGACCGACCGAATCAAGCAGAACCATCTTAAATAAAGCTTGAACTTTGTGCGGTTGTGTTAGACAGCGTGTTTTTTTCATGGCTAGCCACTTAGCCATCAACAAAATTTGTATGGCTTTTTAGCTAAACCTTTGCAATGGCGCAAATTTTGCTTGAAACCAGCGTCATCCTGAATTTGTTTTGACGCATAAAAGTTGACAAGATTAGGATATAATGCAGGATGCACAAAACATTATAGAAATAGAAATAATTAAGTTAAATACTACCTTATCCTATCCTATCCTGCATTTCGTAGCCAATCAGATTTGAATATATGTTTACTAGTGATTTGCGAAACGAAATTTATGTAATTAGTTTCATTTGTAATACAAAGTACAACATTTATTGTATAAATGATAGATAGTGTGATAAATTCGCAAAACGGTGAAGAAAATTGATGCGCGCTACACTTTTGTTGATTCGGAAAAGCGTAAGTATGCAAATACTGTAAACAATTTATGTTACACAATACAGCGTGAAATTAAAATATAAATGATTTTTTTCATTTGTTTTATTTAAAGACCTTTACAGTTTAAATACTGAAGAATCCAATCGACGAACAATTCGACATATAAATTGTAGACGAATAAAAAAACCGGACGCCATGTATGTGTGTGTGTGACTTTTAACATTTCTTATTTCTTCAATGTCTGATCACAAAGACGTATATATGTACCCACAAATAAACTGAATAATTATGAAGTATAAGCTAACTTTAAACGCGAATACATTTATACTTTAACAATAAATCCGCATCATATAAGAATAAATGCAATATTTATAATGATTCATGAAGTAAAGAATGAAACTGAAAAAATAAGTTCTACTTAGCCTAATTTTGTTTAGTTGTAATTACAAATAATTGAACTGTTTTTGTGCTATGCCAAACGTTCATGTAAACCATGAGTTAAATAGATTAAATCGCGCTTTTTGTTGCTTTCCAAACAAGAAACACAAAAGAAAAGAAAAACAAAGCGTGATTAAGATCATTATCATTATTATTATTAAAGTTAAAATCTTAAGTCAAACACATCATTCTACTGTTCCTTATTTATAACAATAATAGTTAAGAATTTACATATATCGTTTACTTATAGTCAACAAATGGTGCGAAGCGTAATGTATGCGTAAAAAGTGAAATGCCTCAACAGGTATAAGTGTGATCGACTAAAGTAAAATACAAACACTGTAACAAAAGCCAAAATATTAGCACCCCACCCCCTCCAAGAAAAAGACAACAAATACGGAAGAGATATTCTTTGCTCGCTACTTGATTTTGTTTTCCCTTGGACTGAAATGTCACACTTTCATTGGTTTAAACATAGCAGGTGATTGCCTCATATATCTCTATATTTGTTCGGTGAGAAATAATATTAGGCAATATGGCCGTCATTTGCCGACGCTTCGCTTACTCATTTCGACACGTCATAGTATTTAATACTAACCCGCATGCCATAAGTTCTTATACTATTTGGAGTAGTTGCCCTTTGAAATTCTTTAAAATGAGAGTAGTTGCCCTTCGAATATTGACGTCAAATTGTTCTGTCTGGAGCAAAACAAAATGGCAGCGTCGAAATTTGCTCAAATCTGTGCGGAAATGGAGAAAACATATAAAATTGAAAAGCCACAAAACATTGTAAGTAAACATGGGTTAAGCAAATATTTTTAAAGAGTATTTTAAAGGTGAGATTGAAAATTTTAAAGAGTTTAAATGAGTTAAATTGAACGAGATGTTAGGCATCTTGTACATGGTTTTGCGTAGGTCATCGTTATTTGTGATTAAATATATCGCTTGATAGTCCTCGGGAAAACAAAACACTTATTTGGTTAGTTACTGACTCACTACGGAAATATATTGGGTTGATCATTCTCATAGACGGCTCGGTTTCGCCTCGCCATCTATGAGATCGATCAACCCAATATATTTCCGTAGTGAGTCAGTAACTACAATGTAACTAATAAGTAATAGTATCAATATATCATAGAATTATGCTAGCACTTTTTTAATCGTTTTACAGAGAAGGAGACTGTGACGTCACAATAACAGCTGACGAAGGAATGGTTATTGTTTTCTCTTTCCCCTGTCTTATCATCGATCGATATCGGGATTTCTGTTTTGACTACTTGACTTTGTCTACAGGTACAAGTATAAAATCCTTTTTGGATGATTTGGTTCTACGAAAACTCATTTTTATATTAATTAATTTTTATGAAATGCAATAAAAATTGCACGATACATTTGTATTTTCAAGATCAGCCCCTAACTACGTAAGCTTTCGATCTCAAATTCTTTGATTTATTACTTGTCACCAATTTATAACATTTGATATCAATTTTAAGCTTGGAATTTCGGGAGTACGTGATATTTTACGATGTAGTGAAGTTGGAAATTCGATATATTGATTAGTTAGAGCTTCAAAAATAACTATTATTATCAGAATTGTGTAAATCAAATGGTTTGATTAAAGCAAGGATTAAAATGTTTTCATTATCTTTAACCATATTCTACATTAAAGGCTCAATTTTTATGTAAGTAGATTTAGAAATGATTCGTGTCTTGTAACAATACCTACTCAAATGGGATAAGGGAACTTAATTTTGCATTAGAGTACAGTTTCCCAGTTGACAGTTACAACAACTAAAAACACATTTGGCCTAAAAGCTCTAATCGGTATTGAAGCATCCTCAATTAATTAGGATTTAATGTTGCTCAAATCAGGATCCAACATTTGGTAGGGGCATTTTATAACATAGGTATATATATAGAGAGAAAATCCTGGAAACTATCGTTCTAAAATTACTATAAAAACCCAAGAGGACTCAAAGTTGAATAGAATCAACCTCAGGGAATAAAGATTTAACTCGGTCCAAAGCATCCCATTTTCAGGGTTTGGGTGGGGCCTCAGTGTTTTCCCAAAGTTTTACTTTGGAATATATAGATAAAACACTGAAAAAATATTATTCTTAAAATCGCGCACAAACACAAATATCTGAAAATTGTATGGAATCATTCTCAGGTAGTGTAGATTAAAATACGTCCAATTAATGAATCCATGGGTTAGTGTGGTACCTGAATGGGAAAGGAGATGAAATTTTACTTTCGAATATATTGAAAAAAAATCTTCAAATCTTTCACAAAAAAACTAAACAACAAAACCAAATTAATATGTAATTTCAGAATATGTTGATACGCTAAAGACAAACTTCTTTTAACATTACTAGTGACATTTCTAGACATGATATATTAGATATAAATAGAATGTATAAATCCATACCATATTTTCAACTGTGCAGTGTGTTACATGTACTATCAGCCAATAAAGATTTTCCACTGTTTCATAAAAACCACCAAAAATCGTATAAAATAATGAAACGCATACATTCTTCTTTGAACGACAAAATCATGTTTCCCAAATAACTTTATAATGATCCATAAAAAATGTTGGTGTAGCATTCCACCTAGGCTTTGGTTGGTTATTGTTGCTCAGATGAAAGATTTTGTCCCTGCGCCACCTGTGCTGGTTTGATTATAATCAAAAATTAACATATGCAAATTATTATTACCCGCTTGCATAAGAATCAGAAATTATTTATACACTTAAGTATAGTACTTATTTTATTTGAAGTTGACGATCAAGAATAAATCCTAGGTTATAAAATGGTTGATGTATCATTCTGCATTATGTAAAAAAAAAACCCACACATGTTATACTAATATTAATGGGGAACAAGACGTTGCAATGTAAAATTAATTGTCAATGTTTTTTGGGGTTTTTTTTTGTTGGGGGGGGGGGGGGTTACAAGTGTTCCCCTTCTCTAATATTATGATTATTTTTTTATATTTTCATTTTTCTGCAATAAATAATATATTCGATGGCATTTCTTTTCGCGTCATTAAAAAATTCTAAGAACAGAAATAAGTTTTTAAATTATTTACAGCATTAACTTTTTAACATAGAAATATTATAATTTTATGAAAATATTGCTAAAATTAAAACTTCAAAGTTTTGAGTTTTTTATTCTAAATTTTAACAAAATGTAATGGCACATAAATTATACCCAGTGATTTAAAAAAAAAATATTATTCAATATTAAATATACTTTATAATATAAAATAATATCATGACAACTTTCTTGGCATTGAAGGTAGATAATGAAATACGAATCACACACATATATCTGGAATTATGACTATTTGTGACAGTTTCTGTTTTGAACCGTCAAAAAAGTAGTCAATTGTTATACCCCCGAAAACGAAGTTGGGAAGGGTGGTACATGTATATAGGAAACACTTTGTCTGTTCGTCTGTCTTTCCTTCCGTCCGTCTGTCCGTCTGTGCAAAATGTGTGTCCGGTCCATATCTTTCTTATTGAGACACATTGAAAGTTCCTACTTCATACTAATATTGCTTATGACCAGAAGGTGTGTCATGACCTTGAACCAAGTTCAATTTCGCAAGATCAAGGTCACTTGCAGGAAGAGTGCAAAATTCGTGCCAGGTCCATATCTTTCCAATAGAGAAACACTGGAAGTTCCTACTTCACTCACAGATTGCTTTTGAGCTTATGGTGTGACGAGACATTGAACTTAGATCATTCGGGCAAGTTCAAGGTCACTGGCAGGAAAAATGCAAAATTCTTGTCAGGTCCATATCTTTTTAATGGATAAACAATGGAAATTATAATTTTCTTTTAAATTAACAGTTGTTTTTGGATAGAACATGGACGGTTAGCTAGATAGCATCCATTATTTGATATATCATAAAAAATATCTGAGTTATGATTTTTTTCTTAGCGGGGATTATCATTTGTGAGCTTGTTCACAGTACCTCTAGTTAAGATTTATTCATCAACGTGAAGTGAATGATCATTGCAATGAACTAATGATTATATTAACCACTTAAAAATTTGTACATTAATATTTATGAAATTAGAAATGTTAAATTTCCCCAACTTTTGTACTTTTATTTAGGACATTATACTTTATACAACTGGTCAAAATATATTACCCTATAAAAAAGAGGAATGTTTGGGTTTTGGACAACACACAACAAAATAAAGATTTTTTTCTTTACATAAATAAAGATTATATAAATGATTCAAACAACTTGATGTTCATAATAGTCATTGCATTTTACGACGTCATATATCTCCAATATATTCATGTATAAAGAATTTTTTAAAGTTTGTCCACTAGTAGCTAATAATCGTCTATCCTCTACAGAAAAGGAAACGTATTATACATGCCTTCCGTTCCGAAATGCAATCAACAGCCAAACAACGGGAAATAATCTTCGTATCAAATTTAAATCGAATGACAGCGGTGATTTACAAAAAGAGTTGGGATTTGCTGTAACTTTCAAGCAAAAAGGTATTAAAATGAAAAAAAAATAACCTTGATTTACTGACCAATTACCATAAAGAGTATCAGATAAATCAATTTTGAATTATCAAATCATTATTAAACAGCTGAACAACAATCTTGTTTTTAATGATGAATTTTAACTTACTTAAACTCCTGCGTGCAGCCATTGAAGAGTGCAAACAGAATGTCACAGGAACAGAGTCGGGTGTATGTGACATCAACGCAGTATGTATCAACACAGATGGATCGTTTGAATGCGAATGCAAGGACGGATTTACAGGAAGTGGCTTTGCGTGCATAGGTATAAGCAAACATTTTATACAATTGCAGTTGACAGTAGTTTTAATATGAAATACCTCAGACCATTTATAATATGTATTTTACCGTGTCACTAAAGTGAGAATTTTTTTTGTGCTTTGTTTGTCAAAACTAGAGCATTCCCAACTTCCTTATTGGAAATCGGCAATATAACAAAGACAACATTTATGTAAAGCAGCTTTCTGATGAGAGAAACTGAAATATTAAAATCATGAATCTCCTCCCCGAAACTGTCATATAATTTCTCAAAAACTATAAATAACGATAACTTTTTAAAAAACGCATGCTATTTTATTTGCCAATTTTGCAGATTTTTTGTTTATTATAAAATAATAGTCGAGAAAGATAAACTCGAGACAAAAAGAAAAGTAGTTGATATGTAAAAGAAGCAGGTAAAAAGATAACCAATTTCTTCGCCATATATTTCTCATCAATCTAATTCTAAACGTTAACAATTTTCAAGTAACATACATGTCATCATTATTTCTGTTAAAGCATCGACTACCATGTCAAGAAAGAAGATACTGCTGCCCCTGTACCTAGTCTGGTCCCTGGGGACAACTGTCAACGGAGCAATGCTCTTGATTCTGCTGTACAAAATGGCCGCTGCACGGAATAGCGACATTTGGTAACCATTTGGTAACCATGGAAAGCAATTGTCCATCTATCAGATTAATAAAATGTTGATAAATTTCTGGTTTATTTCTCTTCATCTATTTGGATCTAAATACTACAACCACACATAGACACATTCACACTCAAATAAATGTTAGTTCTATAAAGGGCGATCTTACATTTGTATAACAATGAAATCCGCGTAAAATTTTAAAAATGTGGTTGTTTTACCAAAATGTTCGTTCCATGAGTCGTATTCAACTTTTGCAAAACGAGGAGTACTGTTTGATTTTGTAATGAGTTCTATGGATTTTGTCGGCTGAATGAAAAATAAGACTTTGAAAAGAAAATAAACAAGTTTAATTTGAATACGAATAATACTAAACAAAACAAATTAATATTCTCACCCCCCCCTTTCACTCCATTCTCATTCGAAAATGACTTCCATAATATAATTCAATTAAACAAGTAAACAAATAGCTGATACTATTCCAAACTTGAAAGTGTTTTTCATCACAGTGCGTCTGAAATAAAATGGTATGAAACTGAAAAAAATGTTTTTTTAGAATCTGTATCAACCAATAAAACGCTGATTGAAAAATTACTCAAACATTGTCAAAGTTCAATATTTAAAAAAAAACAACATAAAAATACATGAACTTTAAATTACAGCTTTGCATAAAGAAAAATTAAATTGTGACAACAGTCACTTTAATACTGATAACCTCACTTTGAAAAGGAAGCCAGTCACGTAATACATCAAGAACAATATGCTACTGTGACGCCACTGCGCTAGTCACACTGCCTGTATCGTGCGCCCTTACCAAAAGCTCCAGACTCACAGGTCTCTCGCTTACAGCCTGCAACCAATTCTTACTAGTACAGCCCGCTCAATGCAGCATGCGTCCTCGACATTCGTCTGTTACCCACGACCTTCCATAGGGAAGGTTCAAATCTAGCGCCCACAGTCTGAAGTACAGGGAATTGAACCAAACACCTCTTTGCACTGAAATATTGCACTGTGACTAATAAACTCCCGATGAAAATACCAAGATATAAACGGCATTCAGAAGTTGGAGTTCTATTCGCTTTTCGCTATTCACTATTCGAAAAGCGAATAGAATTCTGTGGTCAGTTCTCTATTCAAATTACCGTAACCATGCTAATAAACGTATATTCAAAATTTCATAATAACTTCCCTTTTTATTTGAAAAAAATAGTTTTATGCTAAAAATTATTACATGTTGACCTACCCTAAACATAGACATAATGATCACGACCAGTAAAAGGCGTAGCCTGGCGAAAAATGCGACATTTCGTATAATACAGTTATAATGGGATTCCTTTCAAGGGGCTGGCTTACACCCTGTATCCCATTTTTGGGCCTTCATATTTGGTGAGGAAGGGGCCCCGGGACAGCCTAGTCGACCTTCAAAAGGAATTCGGTTTGCACGACCAGTAAGAGGCTAAGCTAGCCTGGCGAAAAATGCGACATTTCGTATAATACAGTTATAATGGGATTCCTTTAAAGGGGCTGGCTAACACCCTGTATCCCATATTTGGGCCTTCGTCTTTAGTGAGGATGGGGCCCCAGGACAGCCCAGTCGACCCTCTAAAGGAATCGGGTTTACACGACCACTAAGAGGCTAAGCTAGCCTGGCGAAAAATGCGACATTTCGTATAATACAATTATTATGGGATATCTTTGAAAGGGCTGTCCCATTTTTGGGCCTTCATATTTAGTAAGGATGGGGCCCCAGGACAGCCCAGTCGACCCTCAAAAGGAATTGGGTTTGCACGACCAGTACGAGGCTAAGCTAGCCTGGCGAAAAATGCGACATTTCGTATAATACAGTTATAATGGGATTCCTTTCAAGGGGCTGGCTACCACCCTGTATCCCATATTTTGGCCTTCAAATTTAGTGAGGATGGGGCCCCGGGGCAGACCAGTCCACCCTAAAAGGAATTGGGTTCACACGACCAGTAAGAGGCTTAGCTAGCCTGGCGAAAAATGCGACATTTCGTATAATACAGGTATAATGGGATTCTTTTCAAGGGGCTGGCTAACACCCTGTATCCCATTTTTCGGCCTTCATATTTGGTGAGGATGGGGACCCTGGAAAGCCCAGTCGACCCTCAAAAGGAATTGGGTTTATACGAGCAGTAAGAGGCTTATCTAGCCTGGCGAAAAATGCGACATTTCGTATAATACAGTTATTATGGAATTCCTTTCAAGGGGCTGGCTAACACCCTGTATCCCATAGGATGGGACCCCGGGACAGCCCAGTTGACCCTCAAAAGGAATTGGGTTTACACGACTAGAAGGAGGCTTAGCTAGCCTGGCGAAAAATGCGACATTTCGTATAATACAGTTATAATGGGATTCCTTTCAAGGGGCTGGTTGTATCCAATATTTGGGCCTAAATATTTGGTGAGGATGGGGCCCCGGGACAGCCCAGTCGACCCTAGAAAGGAATTGGGTTCGCACGACCAGTAAGAGGCTTAGCTAGCCTGGCGAAAAATGCGACATTTCGTATAATACAGTTATAATGGGATTCCTTTTAAGGGGCTGGCTGACACCCTGTATCCCATATTCGGGCCTTCATATTTGATGAGGAGGGGGCCCCGGGACAGCCCAGTCGACCCTCAAAAGGAGTTGGGTTTACACGACCACTAAGAGCCTTATCGAGCCTGGCGAAAAATGCGACATTTCGTATAATACAGTTATAATGGGATTCCTTTCAAGGGGCTGTATTCCATTTTTGGGCCTTTATATTTGGTGAGGATGGGGCCCCGGGAAAGACCAGTCGATTCTCAAAAGGAATTGGGTTTGCACGACCAGTAAGAGGCTTATGTAGCCTGGCGAAAAATGCGACATTTCGTATAATACAGTTATATTGGATTCCTTTCAAGGGGCTGGCTAACACCCTGTATCCCATATTTAGGCCTTCATATTTGGTGAGGATGGGACCCCTGGGACAGCCCAGTCGACCCTCAAAAGGAATTGGGTTTGCACAACCAGAAAGAGGCTAAGATAGCTTGGCGAAAAATGCGACATTTCGTATTATACAGTTATAATGGGATTCCTTTGAAGGGGCTGGCTGTATCCCACATTTGGGCCTTCATATTTGGTGAGGATGGGGCCCCGGGACAGCCCAGTCGACCCTCAAAAGGAATTGGGTTTGCACGACCAGTAAAAGGTTTAGCTAGCCTGGCGAAAAATGCGACATTTCGTATAATACAGTTATAATGGGATTCCTTTCAAGGGGTTGGCTGACACCCTGTATCCCATATTCGGGCCTTCATATTTGATGAGGATGGGGCCCCGGGACAGCCCAGTCGACTCTCTTAAGGAGTTGGGTTTACACGACCAGTAAGAGGCTGATCGAGCCTGGCGAAAAATGCGACATTTCGTATATTACAGTTATAATGGGATTCCTTTCAAGGGGCTGGCTAACACCCTGTATCCCATTTTTCGGCCTTTATATTTGGTGAGGATGGGGCCCCGGGAAAGCCCTGTCGACCCTCAAAAGGAATTGGGTTTACACGACCGGTGAATGGCTTATCTAGCCTGGCGATAAATGCGACATTTCGTATAATACAGTTATAATGGGATTCCTTACAAGGGGCTGGCTTAGACCTTGTATCCCATGTTAGGGCCTTCATATTTGATGAGGATGGGGCCCCAGGACAGCCCAGTCGACCCTCAAAAGGAGTTGGGTTTACACGACCAGTAAGAGGCTTATCGAGCCTGGCGAAAAATGCGACATTTCGTATAATACAGGTATAATGGGATTCCTTTCAAGGGGCTGGCTGACACCCTGTATCCCATTTTTGGGCCTTCATATTTGGTGAGGATGGGGCCCCGGGACAGCCCAGTCGACCCTCAAAAGGAATTGGGTTTACACGACCAGTAAGAGGCTAAGATAGCCTGGCGAAAAATGCGACATTTCGTATAATACAGTTATAATGGGATTCCTTTCAAGGGGCTGGCTTACACCCTGTATCCCTTGTTAGGGCCTTCATATTTGGTGAGGATGGGACCCCGGGACAGCCCAGTCGACCCTCAAAAGGAATTGGGTTTGCACAACCAGAAAGAGGCTAAGATAGCCTGGCGAAAAATGCGACATTTCGTATAATACAGTTATAATGGGATTCCTTTCAAGGGGCTGGCTGTATCCCACATTTGGGCCTTCATATTTGGTGAGGATGGGGCCCCGGGACAGCCAAGTCGACCCTCAAAAGGAATTGGGTTTGCACGACCAGTAAGAGGTTAAGCTAGCCTGGCGAAAAATGCGACATTTCGTATAATACAGTTATAATGGGATTCCTTTCAAGGGGCTGGCTGACACCCTGTATCCCATATTCGGGCCTTCATATTTGATGAGGATGGGGCCCCGGGACAGCCCAGTCGACTCTCTAAAGGAGTTGGGTTTACACGACCAGTAAGAGGCTGATCGAGCCTGGCGAAAAATGCGACATTTCGTATATTACAGTTATAATGGGATTCCTTTCAAGGGGCTGGCTAACACCCTGTATCCCATTTTTCGGCCTTTGTATTTGGTGAGGATGGGGCCCCGGGAAAGCCCTGTCGACCCTCAAAAGGAATTGGGTTTACACGACCGGTAAATGTCTTATCTAGCCTGGCGATAAATGCGACATTTCGTATAATACAGTTATAATGGGATTCCTTACAAGGGGCTGGCTTACACCTTGTATCCCATGTTAGGGCCTTCATATTTGATGAGGATGGGGCCCCAGGACAGCCCAGTCGACCCTCAAAAGGAGTTGGGTTTACACGACCAGTAAGAGGCTTATCGAGCCTGGCGAAAAATGCGACATTTCGTATAATACAGGTATAATGGGATTCCTTTCAAGGGGCTGGCTGACACCCTGTATCCCATTTTTGGGCCTTCATATTTGGTGAGGATGGGGCCCCGGGACAGCCCAGTCGACCCTCAAAAGGAATTGGGTTTACACGACCAGTAAGAGGCTAAGATAGCCTGGCGAAAAATGCGACATTTCGTATAATACAGTTATAATGGGATTCCTTTCAAGGGGCTGGCTTACACCCTGTATCCCTTGTTAGGGCCTTCATATTTGGTGAGGATGGGACCCCGGGACAGCCCAGTCCAACCTCAAAAGAAATTGGGTTTGCACGACCACTGAGAGGCAAAGATAGCCTTGCGAAAAATGCGACATTTCGTATAATACAGTTATAATGGGATTCCTTTGAAGGGGCTGGCTGTATCCCATATTTGGGCCTTCATATTTGGTGAGGATGGGGCTTCAGGACAGCCAAGTCGACCCTCAAAAGAAATTGGGTTTGCACCACCAGTAAGAGGCTAAGCTAGCCTGGCGAAAAATGCGACATTTCGTATAATACAGTTATAATGGGATTCCTTTCAAGGGGCTGACTGACACCCTGTATCCAATATTTGGGCCTTCATATTTGGTGAGGATTGGACCCCGAGACAGCCCAGTTGACCCTAAAAAGAAATTGGGTTTACACGACCAGAAGGAGGCTTAGCTAGCCTGGCAAAAAATGCGACATTTCGTATAATACAGTTATAATGGGATTCCTTTCAAGGGGCTGGCTGTATCCCATATTTTGGCCTTCATATTTGGTGAGGATGGGGCCCCGGGACAGCCCAGTCGACCCTCAAAAGGAATTGGGTTTACACGACCAGTGAGAGGCTTAGCTAGCCTGGCGAAAAATGCGACATTTCGTATAATACAGTTATAATGGGATTCCTCTCAAGGGGCTGGCTGACACCCTGTATCCCATATTCGGGCCTTCATATTTGATGAGGATGGGGCCCCAGGACATCCCAGTCGACCCTAAAAAGGAGTTGGGTTTACACGACCAGTAAGAGGCAAAGATAGCCTGGCGAAAAATGCGACATTTCGTATAATACAGGTATAATGGGATTCCTTTCAAGGGGCTTGCTGACACCCTGTATACCATTTTTGGGCCTTGATATTTGGTGAGGATGGGACCCCCAGACAGCCAAGTCCAACCTCAAAAGAAATTGGGTTTGCACCACCAGTAAGAGGCAAAAATAGCCTGGCGGAAAATGCGACATTTCGTATAATACAGTTATAATAGGATTCCTTTCAAGGGGCTGGCTGACACCCTGTATCCCATATTCGGGCCTTCATATTTGATGAGGATGGGGCCCCGGGACAGCCCAGTCGACCCTCAAAAGGAGTTGGGTTCACACGAGCAGTAAGAGGCTAATATAGCCTGGCGAAAAATGCGACATTTCGTATAATACAGATAAAATGAGATTCCTTTCAAGGGGCTGGCTAACACCCTGTATCCCACTTTTCGGCCTTCATATTTAGTGAGGATGGGGCTCCGGGAAAGCCCTGTCGACCCTCAAAAGGAGTTGGGTTTTTCACGACCGTTTAGAGGCTTATCTAGCCTGGCGAAAAATGCGACATTTCGTATAATACAGTTATAATTGAGATTCCTTTCAAGGGGCTGGCTGACACCCTGTATCCCATATTTGGGCCTTCATATTTGGTGAGGATGGGACCCCGGGACAGCCCAGTCGACCCTCAAAAGAAATTGGGTTTGCACGACCAGTAAGAGGCTAAGCTAGCCTGGCGAAAAATGCGACATTTCGTATAATACAGGTATAATGGGATTCCTTTCAAGGGGCTGGCTGACACCCTGTATCCCATTTTTGGGCCTTTATATTTGTTGAGGATGGGGCTCCGGGACAGCCCAGTCGACCATCAAAAGGAATTGGGTTTGCACGACCAGTAAGAGGCTAAGATAGCCTGGCGAAAAATGCGACATTTCGTATAATACAGTTATAATGGGATTCCTTTCAAGGGGCTGGCTTACACCCTGTATCCCTTGTTAGGGCCTTCATATTTGGTGAGGATGGGACCCCCGGACAGCCAAGTCCAACCTCAAAAGAAATTGGGTTTGCACGACCAGTAAGAGGCAAAGATAGCCTTGCGAAAAATGCGACATTTCGTATAATACAGTTATAATGGGATTCCTTTCAAGGGGCTGGCTGACACCCTGTATCCCATATTTGGGCCTTCATATTTGGTGAGGATTGGACCCCGAGACAGCCCAGTTGACCCTCAAAAGGAATTGGGTTTACACGACCAGAAAGAGGCTAAGATAGCCTTGCAAAAAATGCGACATTTCGTATAATACAGTTATAATAGGATTCCTTTCAAGGGGCTGGCTGTATCCCATATTTTGGCCTTCATATTTGGTGAGGATGGGGCCCCGGGAGAGCCCAGTCGACCCTCAAAAGGAATTGGGTTTACACGACCAGTAAGAGGCTTAGCTAGCCTGGCGATAAATGCGACATTTCGTATAATACAGTTATAATGGGATTCCTCTCAAGGGGCTGGCTGACACCCTGTATCCCATATTCGGGCCTTCATATTTGATGAGGATGGGGCCCCAGGACAGCCCAGTCGACCCTAAAAAGGAGTTGGGTTTACACGACCAGTAAGAGGCTTATCGAGCCTGGCGAAAAATGCGACATTTCGTATAATACAGGTATAATGGGATTCCTTTCAAGGGGCTGGCTGACACCCTGTATCCCATTTTTGGGCCTTCATATTTGGTGAGGATGGGGCTCCGGGACAGCCCAATCGACCTTCAAAAGGAATTGGGTTTACACGACCGGTAAATGGCTTATCTAGCCTGGCGATAAATGCGACATTTCGTATAATACAGTTATAATGGGATTCCTTACAAGGGGCTGGCTTACACCTTGTATCCCATGTTAGGGCCTTCATATTTGATGAGGATGGGGCCCCAGGACAGCCCAGTCGACCCTCAAAAGGAGTTGGGTTTACACGACCAGTAAGAGGCTTATCGAGCCTGGCGAAAAATGCGACATTTCGTATAATACAGGTATAATGGGATTCCTTTCAAGGGGCTGGCTGACACCCTGTATCCCATTTTTGGGCCTTCATATTTGGTGAGGATGGGGCCCCGGGACAGCCCAGTCGACCCTCAAAAGGAATTGGGTTTACACGACCAGTAAGAGGCTAAGATAGCCTGGCGAAAAATGCGACATTTCGTATAATACAGTTATAATGGGATTCCTTTCAAGGGGCTGGCTTACACCCTGTATCCCTTGTTAGGGCCTTCATATTTGGTGAGGATGGGACCCCGGGACAGCCCAGTCGACCCTCAAAAGGAATTGGGTTTGCACAACCAGAAAGAGGCTAAGATAGCCTGACGAAAAATGCGACATTTCGTATAATACAGTTATAATGGGATTCCTTTGAAGGGGCTGGCTGTATCCCACATTTGGGCCTTCATATTTGGTGAGGATGGGGCCCCGGGACAGCCAAGTCGACCCTCAAAAGGAATTGGGTTTGCACGACCAGTAAGAGGTTTAGCTAGCCTGGCGAAAAATGCGACATTTCGTATAATACAGTTATAATGGGATTCCTTTCAAGGGGCTGGCTGACACCCTGTATCCCATATTTGGGCCTTCATATTTGGTGAGGATTGGACCCCGAGACAGCCCAGTTGACCCTCAAAAGGATTTGGGTTTACACGACCAGAAGGAGGCTTAGCTAGCCTTGCAAAAAATGCGACATTTCGTATAATACAGTTATAATGGGATTCCTTTCAAGGGGCTGGCTGTATCCCATATTTTGGCCTTCATATTTGGTGAGGATGGGGCCCCGGGAGAGCCCAGGCGACCCTCAAAAGGAATTGGGTTTACACGACCAGTAAGAGGCTTAGCTAGCCTGGCGATAAATGCGACATTTCGTATAATACAGTTATAATGGGATTCCTCTCAAGGGGCTGGCTGACACCCTGTATCCCATATTCGGGCCTTCATATTTGATGAGGATGGGGCCCCAGGACAGCCCAGTCGACCCTAAAAAGGAGTTAGGTTTACACGACCAGTAAGAGGCTTATCGAGCCTGGCGAAAAATGCGACATTTCGTATAATACAGGTATAATGGGATTCCTTTCAAGGGGCTGGCTGACACCCTGTATCCCATTTTTGGGCCTTCATATTTGGTGAGGATGGGGCTCCGGGACAGCCCAATCGACCTTCAAAAGGAATTGGGTTTACACGACCGGTAAATGGCTTATCTAGCCTGGCGATAAATGCGACATTTCGTATAATACAGTTATAATGGGATTCCTTACAAGGGGCTGGCTTACACCTTGTATCCCATGTTAGGGCCTTCATATTTGATGAGGATGGGGCCCCAGGACAGCCCAGTCGACCCTCAAAAGGAGTTGGGTTTACACGACCAGTAAGAGGCTTATCGAGCCTGGCGAAAAATGCGACATTTCGTATAATACAGGTATAATGGGATTCCTTTCAAGGGGCTGGCTGACACCCTGTATCCCATTTTTGGGCCTTCATATTTGGTGAGGATGGGGCCCCGGGACAGCCCAGTCGACCCTCAAAAGGAATTGGGTTTACACGACCAGTAAGAGGCTAAGATAGCCTGGCGATAAATGCGACATTTCGTATAATACAGTTATAATGGGATTCCTTTGAAGGGGCTGGCTGTATCCCACATTTGGGCCTTCATATTTGGTGAGGATGGGGCCCTGGGACAGCCAAGGCGACCCTCAAAAGGAATTGGGTTTGCACGACCAGTAAGAGGTTTAGCTAGCCTGGCGAAAAATGCGACATTTCGTATAATACAGGTATAATGGGATTCCTTTCAAGGGGCTGGCTGACACCCTGTATCCCATTTTTGGGCCTTCATATTTGGTGAGGATGGGGCCCCGGGACAGCCCAGTCGACCCTCAAAAGGAATTGGGTTTACACGACCAGTAAGAGGCTAAGATAGCCTGGCGATAAATGCGACATTTCGTATAATACAGTTATAATGGGATTCCTTTCAAGGGGCTGGCTGTATCCCACATTTGGGCCTTCATATTTGGTGAGGATGGGGCCCTGGGACAGCCAAGGCGACCCTCAAAAGGAATTGGGTTTGCACGACCAGTAAGAGGTTTAGCTAGCCTGGCGAAAAATGCGACATTTCGTATAATACAGTTATAATGGGATTCCTTTCAAGGGGCTGGCTGACACCCTGTATCCCATATTCGGGCCTTCATATTTGATGAGGATGGGGCCCCGGGACAGCCCAGTCGACTCTCTAAAGGAGTTGGGTTTACACGACCAGTAAGAGGCTGATCGAGCCTGGCGAAAAATGCGACATTTCGTATATTACAGTTATAATGGGATTCCTTTCAAGGGGCTGGCTAACACCCTGTATCCCATTTTTCGGCCTTTATATTTGGTGAGGATGGGGCCCCGGGAAAGCCCTGTCGACCCTCAAAAGGAATTGGGTTTACACGACCGGTAACTGGCTTATCTAGCCTGGCGATAAATGCGACATTTCGTATAATACAGTTATAAGGGGATTCCTTACAAGGGGCTGGCTTACACCTTGTATCCCATGTTAGGGCCTTCATATTTGATGAGGATGGGGCCCCAGGACAGCCCAGTCGACCCTCAAAAGGAGTTGGGTTTACACGACCAGTAAGAGGCTTATCGAGCCTGGCGAAAAATGCGACATTTCGTATAATACAGGTATAATGGGATTCCTTTCAAGGGGCTGGCTGACACCCTGTATCCCATTTTTGGGCCTTCATATTTGGTGAGGATGGGGCCCCGGGACAGCCCAGTCGACCCTCAAAAGGAATTGGGTTTACACGACCAGTAAGAGGCTAAGATAGCCTGGCGAAAAATGCGACATTTCGTATAATACAGTTATAATGGGATTCCTTTCAAGGGGCTGGCTTACACCCTGTATCCCTTGTTAGGGCCTTCATATTTGGTGAGGATGGGACCCCGGGACAGCCCAGTCGACCCTCAAAAGGAATTGGGTTTGCACAACCAGAAAGAGGCTAAGATAGCCTGACGAAAAATGCGACATTTCGTATAATACAGTTATAATGGGATTCCTTTGAAGGGGCTGGCTGTATCCCACATTTGGGCCTTCATATTTGGTGAGGATGGGGCCCCGGGACAGCCAAGTCGACCCTCAAAAGGAATTGGGTTTGCACGACCAGTAAGAGGTTTAGCTAGCCTGGCGAAAAATGCGACATTTCGTATAATACAGTTATAATGGGATTCCTTTCAAGGGGCTGGCTGACACCCTGTATCCCATATTCGGGCCTTCATATTTGATGAAGATGGGGCCCCGGGACAGCCCAGTCGACTCTCTAAAGGAGTTGGGTTTACACGACCAGTAAGAGGCTGATCGAACCTGGCGAAAAATGCGACATTTCGTATATTACAGTTATAATGGGATTCCTTTCAAGGGGCTGGCTAACACCCTGTATCCCATTTTTCGGCCTTTATATTTGGTGAGGATGGGGCCCCGGGACAGCCAAGTCGACCCTCAAAAGGAATTGGGTTTACACGACCGGTAAATGGCTTATCTAGCCTGGCGATAAATGCGACATTTCGTATAATACAGTTATAATGGGATTCCTTACAAGGGGCTGGCTTACACCTTGTATCCCATGTTAGGGCCTTCATATTTGATGAGGATGGGGCCCCAGGACAGCCCAGTCGACCCTCAAAAGGAGTTGGGTTTACACGACCAGTAAGAGGCTTATCGAGCCTGGCGAAAAATGCGACATTTCGTATAATACAGGTATAATGGGATTCCTTTCAAGGGGCTGGCTGACACCCTGTATCCCATTTTTGGGCCTTCATATCTGGTGAGGATGGGGCCCCGGGACAGCCCAGTCGACCCTCAAAAGGAATTGGGTTTACACGACCAGTAAGAGGCTAAGATAGCCTGGCGAAAAATGCGACATTTCGTATAATACAGTTATAATGGGATTCCTTTCAAGGGGCTGGCTTACACCCTGTATCCCTTGTTAGGGCCTTCATATTTGGTGAGGATGGGACCCCGGGACAGCCAAGTCCAATCTCAAAAGAAATTGGGTTTGCACGACCAGTGAGAGGCAAAGATAGCCTTGCCAAAAATGCGACATTTCGTATAATACAGTTATAATGGGATTCCTTTGAAGGGGCTGGCTGTATCCCATATTTGGGCCTTCATATTTGGTGAGGATGGGGCCCCAGGACAGCCAAGTCGACCCTCAAAAGAAATTGGGTTTGCACGACCAGTAAGAGGCTAAGCTAGCCTGGCGAAAAATGCGACATTTCGTATAATACAGTTATAATGGGATTCCTTTCAAGGGGCTGGCTGTATCCCATATTTTGGCCTTCATATTTGGTGAGGATGGGGCCCTGGGAGAGCCCAGTCGACCCTCAAAAGGAATTGGGTTTACACGACCAGTAAGAGGCTTAGCTAGCCTGGCGATAAATGCGACATTTCGTATAATACAGTTATAATGGGATTCCTCTCAAGGGGCTGGCTGACACCCTGTATCCCATATTCGGGCCTTCATATTTGATGAGGATGGGGCTCCAGGACAGCCCAGTCGACCCTAAAAAGGAGTTGGGTTTACACGACCAGTAAGAGGCTTATCGAGCCTGGCGAAAAATGCGACATTTCGTATAATACAGGTATAATGGGATTCCTTTCAAGGGGCTGGCTGACACCCTGTATCCCATTTTTGGGCCTTCATATTTGGTGAGGATGGGGCTCCGGGACAGCCCAATCGACCTTCAAAAGGAATTGGGTTTGCACGACCAGAAAGAGGCTAAGATAGCCTGGCGAAAAATGCGACATTTCGTATAATACAGTTATAATGGGATTCCTTTGAAGGGGCTGGCTGTATCCCACATTTGGGCCTTCATATTTGGTGAGGATGGGGCCCTGGGACAGCCAAGGCGACCCTCAAAAGGAATTGGGTTTGCACGACCAGTAAGAGGTTTAGCTAGCCTGGCGAAAAATGCGACATTTCGTATAATACAGTTATAATGGGATTCCTTTCAAGGGGCTGGCTTACACCCTGTATCCCTTGTTAGGGCCTTCATATTTGGTGAGGATGGGACCCCGGGACAGCCCAGTCGACCCTCAAAAGGAATTGGGTTTGCACAACCAGAAAGAGGCTAAGATAGCCTGACGAAAAATGCGACATTTCGTATAATACAGTTATAATGGGATTCCTTTGAAGGGGCTGGCTGTATCCCACATTTGGGCCTTCATATTTGGTGAGGATGGGGCCCCGGGACAGCCAAGTCGACCCTCAAAAGGAATTGGGTTTGCACGACCAGTAAGAGGCTTATCGAGCCTGGCGAAAAATGCGACATTTCGTATAATACAGTTATAATGGGATTCCTTTCAAGGGGCTGGCTGACACCCTGTATCCCATATTCGGGCCTTCATATTTGATGAGGATGGGGCCCCGGGACAGCCCAGTCGACTCTCTAAAGGAGTTGGGTTTACACGACCAGTAAGAGGCTGATCGAACCTGGCGAAAAATGCGACATTTCGTATATTACAGTTATAATGGGATTCCTTTCAAGGGGCTGGCTAACACCCTGTATCCCATTTTTCGGCCTTTATATTTGGTGAGGATGGGGCCCCGGGACAGCCCAGTCGACCCTCAAAAGGAATTGGGTTTACACGACCGGTAAATGGCTTATCTAGCCTGGCGATAAATGCGACATTTCGTATAATACAGTTATAATGGGATTCCTTACAAGGGGCTGGCTTACACCTTGTATCCCATGTTAGGGCCTTCATTTTTGATGAGGATGGGACCCCAGGACAGCCCAGTCGACCCTCAAAAGGAGTTGGGTTTACACGACCAGTAAGAGGCTTATCGAGCCTGGCGAAAAATGCGACATTTCGTATAATACAGGTATAATGGGATTCCTTTCAAGGGGCTGGCTGACACCCTGTATCCCATTTTTGGGCCTTCATATTTGGTGAGGATGGGGCCCCGGGACAGCCCAGTCGACCCTCAAAAGGAATTGGGTTTACACGACCAGTAAGAGGCTAAGATAGCCTGGCGAAAAATGCGACATTTCGTATAATACAGTTATAATGGGATTCCTTTCAAGGGGCTGGCTTACACCCTGTATCCCTTGTTAGGGCCTTCATATTTGGTGAGGATGGGACCCCGGGACAGCCAAGTCCAATCTCAAAAGAAATTGGGTTTGCACGACCAGTGAGAGGCAAAGATAGCCTTGCCAAAAATGCGACATTTCGTATAATACAGTTATAATGGGATTCCTTTGAAGGGGCTGGCTGTATCCCATATTTGGGCCTTCATATTTGGTGAGGATGGTGCCCCAGGACAGCCAAGTCGACCCTCAAAAGAAATTGGGTTTGCACGACCAGTAAGAGGCTAAGCTAGCCTGGCGAAAAATGCGACATTTCGTATAATACAGTTATAATGGGATTCCTTTCAAGGGGCTGGCTTACACCCTGTATCCCTTGTTAGGGCCTTCATATTTGGTGAGGATGGGACCCCCGGACAGCCAAGTCCAACCTCAAAAGAAATTGGGTTTGCACGACCAGTAAGAGGCTTAGCTAGCCTGGCGGAAAATGCGACATTTCGTATAATACAGTTATAATGGGATTCCTTTCAAGGGGCTGGCTGACACCCTGTATCCCATATTTGGGCCTTCATATTTGGTGAGGATTGGACCCCGAGACAGCCCAGTTGACCCTCAAAAGGAATTGGGTTTACACGACCAGAAGGAGGCTTAGCTAGCCTTGCAAAAAATGCGACATTTCGTATAATACAGTTATAATGGGATTCCTTTCAAGGGGCTGGCTGTATCCCATATTTTGGCCTTCATATTTGGTGAGGATGGGGCCCTGGGAGAGCCCAGTCGACCCTCAAAAGGAATTGGGTTTACACGACCAGTAAGAGGCTTAGCTAGCCTGGCGAAAAATGCGACATTTCGTATAATACAGTTATAATGGGATTCCTCTCAAGGGGCTGGCTGACACCCTGTATCCCATATTCGGGCCTTCATATTTGATGAGGATGGGGCCCCAGGACAGCCCAGTCGACCCTAAAAAGGAGTTGGGTTTACACGACCAGTAAGAGGCTTATCGAGCCTGGCGAAAAATGCGACATTTCGTATAATACAGGTATAATGGGATTCCTTTCAAGGGGCTGGCTGACACCCTGTATCCCATTTTTGGGCCTTCATATTTGGTGAGGATGGGGCTCCGGGACAGCCCAATCGACCTTCAAAAGGAATTGGGTTTGCACGACCAGAAAGAGGCTAAGATAGCCTGGCGAAATATGCGACATTTCGTATAATACAGTTATAATGGGATTCCTTTGAAGGGGCTGGCTGTATCCCACATTTGGGCCTTCATATTTGGTGAGGATGGGGCCCTGGGACAGCCAAGGCGACCCTCAAAAGGAATTGGGTTTGCACGACCAGTATGAGGTTTAGCTAGCCTGGCG
This sequence comes from Magallana gigas, assembly GCF_963853765.1. Taxonomy (NCBI): domain Eukaryota; kingdom Metazoa; phylum Mollusca; class Bivalvia; order Ostreida; family Ostreidae; genus Magallana; species Magallana gigas. The sequence goes on from NC_088862.1 coordinate 25,662,787, forward strand.
AAAAATGCGACATTTCGTATAATACAGTTATAATGGGATTCCTTTCAAGGGGCTGGCTGACACCCTGTATCCCATATTCGGGCCTTCATATTTGATGAGGATGGGGCCCCGGGACAGCCCAGTCGACTCTCTAAAGGAGTTGGGTTTACACGACCAGTAAGAGGCTGATCGAGCCTGGCGAAAAATGCGACATTTCGTATATTACAGTTATAATGGGATTCCTTTCAAGGGGCTGGCTAACACCCTGTATCCCATTTTTCGGCCTTTATATTTGGTGAGGATGGGGCCCCGGGAAAGCCCTGTCGACCCTCAAAAGGAATTGGGTTTACACGACCGGTAAATGGCTTATCTAGCCTGGCGATAAATGCGACATTTCGTATAATACAGTTATAATGGGATTCCTTACAAGGGGCTGGCTGACACCTTGTATCACATGTTAGGGCCTTCATATTTGATGAGGATGGGGCCCCAGGACAGCCCAGTCGACCCTCAAAAGGAGTTGGGTTTACACGACCAGTAAGAGGCTTATCGAGCCTGGCGAAAAATGCGACATTTCGTATAATACAGGTATAATGGGATTCCTTTCAAGGGGCTGGCTGACACCCTGTATCCCATATTTGGGCCTTCATATTTGGTGAGGATGGGGCCCCGGGACAGCCCAGTCGACCCTCAAAAGGAATTGGGTTTACACGACCAGTAAGAGGCTAAGATAGCCTGGCGAAAAATGCGACATTTCGTATAATACAGTTATAATGGGATTCCTTTCAAGGGGCTGGCTTACACCCTGTATCCCTTGTTAGGGCCTTCATATTTGGTGAGGATGGGACCCCGGGACAGCCCAGTCGACCCTCAAAAGGAATTGGGTTTGCACAACCAGAAAGAGGCTAAGATAGCCTGACGAAAAATGCGACATTTCGTATAATACAGTTATAATGGGATTCCTTTCAAGGGGCTGGCTGACACCCTGTATCCCATATTTGGGCCTTCATATTTGGTGAGGATTGGACCCCGAGACAGCCCAGTTGACCCTCAAAAGGAATTGGGTTTACACGACCAGAAGGAGGCTTAGCTAGCCTTGCAAAAAATGCGACATTTCGTATAATACAGTTATAATGGGATTCCTTTCAAGGGGCTGGCTGTATCCCATATTTTGGCCTTCATATTTGGTGAGGATGGGGCCCTGGGAGAGCCCAGTCGACCCTCAAAAGGAATTGGGTTTACACGACCAGTAAGAGGCTTAGCTAGCCTGGCGATAAATGCGACATTTCGTATAATACAGTTATAATGGGATTCCTCTCAAGGGGCTGGCTGACACCCTGTATCCCATATTCGGGCCTTCATATTTGATGAGGATGGGGCCCCAGGACAGCCCAGTCGACCCTAAAAAGGAGTTGGGTTTACACGACCAGTAAGAGGCTTATCGAGCCTGGCGAAAAATGCGACATTTCGTATAATACAGGTATAATGGGATTCCTTTCAAGGGGCTGGCTGACACCCTGTATCCCATTTTTGGGCCTTCATATTTGGTGAGGATGGGGCTCCGGGACAGCCCAATCGACCTTCAAAAGGAATTGGGTTTGCACGACCAGAAAGAGGCTAAGATAGCCTGGCGAAATATGCGACATTTCGTATAATACAGTTATAATGGGATTCCTTTCAAGGGGCTGGCTGTATCCCACATTTGGGCCTTCATATTTGGTGAGGATGGGGCCCTGGGACAGCCAAGGCGACCCTCAAAAGGAATTGGGTTTGCACGACCAGTAAGAGGTTTAGCTAGCCTGGCGAAAAATGCGACATTTCGTATAATACAGTTATAATGGGATTCCTTTCAAGGGGCTGGCTGACACCCTGTATCCCATATTCGGGCCTTCATATTTGATGAGGATGGGGCCCCGGGACAGCCCAGTCGACTCTCTAAAGGAGTTGGGTTTACACGACCAGTAAGAGGCTGATCGAGCCTGGCGAAAAATGCGACATTTCGTATATTACAGTTATAATGGGATTCCTTTCAAGGGGCTGGCTAACACCCTGTATCCCATTTTTCGGCCTTTATATTTGGTGAGGATGGGGCCCCGGGAGAGCCCAGTCGACCCTCAAAAGGAATTGGGTTTACACGACCGGTAAATGGCTTATCTAGCCTGGCGATAAATGCGACATTTCGTATAATACAGTTATAATGGGATTCCTTACAAGGGGCTGGCTGACACCTTGTATCACATGTTAGGGCCTTCATATTTGATGAGGATGGGGCCCCAGGACAGCCCAGTCGACCCTCAAAAGGAGTTGGGTTTACACGACCAGTAAGAGGCTTATCGAGCCTGGCGAAAAATGCGACATTTCGTATAATACAGGTATAATGGGATTCCTTTCAAGGGGCTGGCTGACACCCTGTATCCCATATTTGGGCCTTCATATTTGGTGAGGATGGGGCCCCGGGTCAGCCCAGTCGACCCTCAAAAGGAATTGGGTTTACACGACCAGTAAGAGGCTAAGATAGCCTGGCGAAAAATGCGACATTTCGTATAATACAGTTATAATGGGATTCCTTTCAAGGGGCTGGCTTACACCCTGTATCCCTTGTTAGGGCCTTCATATTTGGTGAGGATGGGACCCCGGGACAGCCCAGTCGACCCTCAAAAGGAATTGGGTTTGCACAACCAGAAAGAGGCTAAGATAGCCTGACGAAAAATGCCACATTTCGTATAATACAGTTATAATGGGATTCCTTTGAAGGGGCTGGCTGTATCCCACATTTGGGCCTTCATATTTGGTGAGGATGGGGCCCCGGGACAGCCAAGTCGACCCTCAAAAGGAATTGGGTTTGCACGACCAGTAAGAGGTTTAGCTAGCCTGGCGAAAAATGCGACATTTCGTATAATACAGTTATAATGGGATTCCTTTCAAGGGGCTGGCTGACACCCTGTATCCCATATTCGGGCCTTCATATTTGATGAGGATGGGGCCCCGGGACAGCCCAGTCGACTCTCTAAAGGAGTTGGGTTTACACGACCAGTAAGAGGCTGATCGAACCTGGCGAAAAATGCGACATTTCGTATAATACAGGTATAATGGGATTCCTTTCAAGGGGCTGGCTGACACCCTGTATCCCATTTTTGGGCCTTCATATTTGGTGAGGATGGGGCCCCGGGACAGCCCAGTCGACCCTCAAAAGGAATTGGGTTTACACGACCAGTAAGAGGCTAAGATAGCCTGGCGAAAAATGCGACATTTCGTATAATACAGTTATAATGGGATTCCTTTCAAGGGGCTGGCTTACACCCTGTATCCCTTGTTAGGGCCTTCATATTTGGTGAGGATGGGACCCCGGGACAGCCAAGTCCAATCTCAAAAGAAATTGGGTTTGCACGACCAGTGAGAGGCAAAGATAGCCTTGCGAAAAATGCGACATTTCGTATAATACAGTTATAATGGGATTCCTTTGAAGGGGCTGGCTGTATCCCATATTTGGGCCTTCATATTTGGTGAGGATGGGGCCCCAGGACAGCCAAGTCGACCCTCAAAAGAAATTGGGTTTGCACGACCAGTAAGAGGCTAAGCTAGCCTGGCGAAAAATGCGACATTTCGTATAATACAGTTATAATGGGATTCCTTTCAAGGGGCTGGCTTACACCCTGTATCCCTTGTTAGGGCCTTCATATTTGGTGAGGATGGGACCCCGGGACAGCCCAGTCGACCCTCAAAAGGAATTGGGTTTGCACAACCAGAAAGAGGCTAAGATAGCCTGACGAAAAATGCGACATTTCGTATAATACAGTTATAATGGGATTCCTTTGAAGGGGCTGGCTGTATCCCACATTTGGGCCTTCATATTTGGTGAGGATGGGGCCCCGGGACTGCCAAGTCGACCCTCAAAAGGAATTGGGTTTGCACGACCAGTAAGAGGTTTAGCTAGCCTGGCGAAAAATGCGACATTTCGTATAATACAGTTATAATGGGATTCCTTTCAAGGGGCTGGCTGACACCCTGTATCCCATATTCGGGCCTTCATATTTGATGAGGATGGGGCCCCGGGACAGCCCAGTCGACTCTCTAAAGGAGTTGGGTTTACACGACCAGTAAGAGGCTGATCGAACCTGGCGAAAAATGCGACATTTCGTATAATACAGGTATAATGGGATTCCTTTCAAGGGGCTGGCTGACACCCTGTATCCCATTTTTGGGCCTTCATATTTGGTGAGGATGGGGCCCCGGGACAGCCCAGTCGACCCTCAAAAGGAATTGGGTTTACACGACCAGTAAGAGGCTAAGATAGCCTGGCGAAAAATGCGACATTTCGTATAATACAGTTATAATGGGATTCCTTTCAAGGGGCTGGCTTACACCCTGTATCCCTTGTTAGGGCCTTCATATTTGGTGAGGATGGGACCCCGGGACAGCCAAGTCCAACCTCAAAAGAAATTGGGTTTGCACGACCAGTGAGAGGCAAAGATAGCCTTGCGAAAAATGCGACATTTCGTATAATACAGTTATAATGGGATTCCTTTGAAGGGGCTGGCTGTATCCCATATTTGGGCCTTCATATTTGGTGAGGATGGGGCCCCAGGACAGCCAAGTCGACCCTCAAAAGAAATTGGGTTTGCACGACCAGTAAGAGGCTAAGCTAGCCTGGCGAAAAATGCGACATTTCGTATAATACAGTTATAATGGGATTCCTTTCAAGGGGCTGGCTTACACCCTGTATCCCTTGTTAGGGCCTTCATATTTGGTGAGGATGGGACCCCCGGACAGCCAAGTCCAACCTCAAAAGAAATTGGGTTTGCACGACCAGTAAGAGGCAAAGATAGCCTGGCGAAAAATGCGACATTTCGTATAATACAGTTATAATGGGATTCCTTTCAAGGGGCTGGCTGACACCCTGTATCCCATATTTGGGCCTTCATATTTGGTGAGGATTGGACCCCGAGACAGCCCAGTTGACCCTCAAAGGGAATTGGGTTTACACGACCAGAAGGATGCTTAGCTAGCCTTGCAAAAAATGCGACATTTCGTATAATACAGTTATAATGGGATTCCTTTCAAGGGGCTGGCTGTATCCCATATTTTGGCCTTCATATTTGGTGAGGATGGGGCCCCGGGAGAGCCCAGTCGACCCTCAAAAGGAATTGGGTTTACACGACCAGTAAGAGGCTTAGCTAGCCTGGCGATAAATGCGACATTTCGTATAATACAGTTATAATGGGATTCCTCTCAAGGGGCTGGCTGACACCCTGTATCCCATATTCGAGCCTTCATATTTGATGAGGATGGGGCCCCAGGACAGCCCAGTCGACCCTAAAAAGGAGTTGGGTTTACACGACCAGTAAGAGGCTTATCGAGCCTGGCGAAAAATGCGATATTTCGTATAATACAGGTATAATCGGATTCCTTTCAAGGGGCTGGCTGAAACCCTGTATCCCATTTTTGGGCCTTCATATTTGATGAGGATGGGGCTCCGGGACAGCCCAATCGACCTTCAAAAGGAATTGGGTTTGCACGACCAGAAAGAGGCTAAGATAGCCTGGCGAAAAATGCGACATTTCGTATAATACAGTTATAATGGGATTCCTTTGAAGGGGCCCTGCTGTATCCCACATTTGGGCCTTCATATTTGGTGAGGATGGGGCCCTGGGACAGCCAAGGCGACCCTCAAAAGGAATTGGGTTTGCACGACCAGTAAGAGGTTTAGCTAGCCTGGCGAAAAATGCGACATTTCGTATAATACAGTTATAATGGGATTCCTTTCAAGGGGCTGGCTGACACCCTGTATCCCATATTCGGGCCTTCATATTTGATGAGGATGGGGCCCCGGGACAGCCCAGTCGACTCTCTAAAGGAGTTGGGTTTACACGACCAGTAAGAGGCTGATCGAGCCTGGCGAAAAATGCGACATTTCGTATATTACAGTTATAATGGGATTCCTTTCAAGGGGCTGGCTAACACCCTGTATCCCATTTTTCGGCCTTTATATTTGGTGAGGATGGGGCCCCGGGAAAGCCCTGTCGACCCTCAAAAGGAATTGGGTTTACACGACCGGTAAATGGCTTATCTAGCATCGCGATAAATGCGACATTTCGTATAATACAGTTATAATGGGATTCCTTACAAGGGGCTGGCTTACACCTTGTATCACATGTTAGGGCCTTCATATTTGATGAGGATGGGGCCCCAGGACAGCCCAGTCGACCCTCAAAAGGAGTTGGGTTTACACGACCAGTAAGAGGCTTATCGAGCCTGGCGAAAAATGCGACATTTCGTATAATACAGGTATAATGGGATTCCTTTCAAGGGGCTGGCTGACACCCTGTATCCCATTTTTGGGCCTTCATATTTGGTGAGGATGGGGCCCCGGGACAGCCCAGTCGACCCTCAAAAGGAATTGGGTTTACACGACCAGTAAGAGGCTAAGATAGCCTGGCGAAAAATGCGACATTTCGTATAATACAGTTATAATGGGATTCCTTTCAAGGGGCTGGCTTACACCCTGTATTCCTTGTTAGGGCCTTCATATTTGGTGAGGATGGGACCCCGGGACAGCCCAGTCGACCCTCAAAAGGAATTGGGTTTGCACAACCAGAAAGAGGCTAAGATAGCCTGACGAAAAATGCGACATTTCGTATAATACAGTTATAATGGGATTCCTTAGAAGGGGCTGGCTGTATCCCACATTTGGGCCTTCATATTTGGTGAGGATGGGGCCCCGGGACAGCCAAGTCGACCCTCAAAAGGAATTGGCTTTGCACGACCAGTAAGAGGTTTAGCTAGCCTGGCGAAAAATGCGACATTTCGTATAATACAGTTATAATGGGATTCCTTTCAAGGGGCTGGCTGACACCCTGTATCCCATATTCGGGCCTTCATATTTGATGAGGATGGGGCCCCGGGACAGCCCAGTCGACTCTCTAAAGGAGTTGGGTTTACACGACCAGTAAGAGGCTGATCGAACCTGGCGAAAAATGCGACATTTCGTATATTACAGTTATAATGGTATTCCTTTCAAGGGGCTGGCTAACACCCTGTATCCCATTTTTCGGCCTTTATATTTGGTGAGGATGGGGCCCCGGGACAGCCAAGTCGACCCTCAAAAGGAATTGGGTTTACACGACCGGTAAATGGCTTATCTAGCCTGGCGATAAATGCGACATTTCGTATAATACAGTTATAATGGGATTCCTTACAAGGGGCTGGCTTACACCTTGTATCCCATGTTAGGGCCTTCATATTTGATGAGGATGGGGCCCAGGACAGCCCAGTCGACCCTCAAAAGGAGTTGGGTTTACACGACCAGTAAGAGGCTTATCGAGCCTGGCGAAAAATGCGACATTTCGTATAATACAGGTATAATGGGATTCCTTTCAAGGGGCTGGCTGACACCCTGTATCCCATTTTTGGGCCTTCATATTTGGTGAGGATGGGGTCCCGGGACAGCCCAGTCGACCCTCAAAAGGAATTGGGTTTACACGACCAGTAAGAGGCTAAGATAGCCTGGCGAAAAATGCGACATTTCGTATAATACAGTTATAATGGGATTCCTTTCAAGGGGCTTGCTTACACCCTGTATCCCTTGTTAGGGCCTTCATATTTGGTGAGGATGGGACCCCGGGACAGCCAAGTCCAACCTCAAAAGAAATTGGGTTTGCACGACCAGTGAGAGGCAAAGATAGCCTTGCGAAAAATGCGACATTTCGTATAATACAGTTATAATGGGATTCCTTTGAAGGGGCTGGCTGTATCCCATATTTGGGCCTTCATATTTGGTGAGGATGGGGCCCCAGGACAGCCAAGTCGACCCTCAAAAGAAATTGGGTTTGCACGACCAGTAAGAGGCTAAGCTAGCCTGGCGAAAAATGCGACATTTCGTATAATACAGTTATAATGGGATTCCTTTCAAGGGGCTGACTGACACCCTGTATCCAATATTTGGGCCTTCATATTTGGTGACGATTGGACCCCGAGACAGCCCAGTTGACCCTCAAAAGAAATTGGGTTTACACGACCAGAAGGAGGCTTAGCTAGCCTGGCAAAAAATGCGACATTTCGTATAATACAGTTATAATGGGATTCCTTTCAAGGGGCTGGCTGTATCCCATATTTTGGCCTTCATATTTGGTGAGGATGGGGCCCCGGGACAGCCCAGTCGACCCTCAAATGGAATTGGGTTTACACGACCAGTAAGAGGCTTAGCTAGCCTGGCGAAAAATGCGACATTTCGTATAATACAGTTATAATGGGATTCCTCTCAAGGGGCTGGCTGACACCCTGTATCCCATATTCGGGCCTTCATATTTGATGAGGATGGGGCCCCAGGACATCCCAGTCGACCCTAAAAAGGAGTTGGGTTTACACAACCAGTAAGAGGCTTATCGAGCCTGGCGAAAAATGCGACATTTCGTATAATACAGGTATAATGGGATTCCTTTCAAGGGGCTGGCTGACACCCTGTATACCATTTTTGGGCCTTGATATTTGGTGAGGATGGGACCCCCAGACAGCCAAGTCCAACCTCAAAAGAAATTGGGTTTGCACGACCATTAAGAGGCAAAAATAGCCTGGCGAAAAATGCGACATTTCGTATAATACAGGTATAATGGGATTCCTTTCAAGCGGCTGGCTGTATCCCATATTTGGGCCTTCATATTTGGTGAGGATGGGGCCCCGGGACAGCCCAGTCGACCCTCAAAAGGAATTGGGTTTACACGACCAGTAAGAGGTTTAGCTAGCCTGGCGAAAAATGCGACATTTCGTATAATACAGTTATAATAGGATTCCTTTCAAGGGGCTGGCTGACACCCTGTATCCCATATTCGGGCCTTCATATTTGGTGAGGATGGGGCCCCGGGACAGCCCAGTCGACCCTCAAAAGGAGTTGGGTTCACACGAGCAGTAAGAGGCTAATATAGCCTGGCGAAAAATGCGACATTTCGTATAATACAGGTAAAATGAGATTCCTTTCAAGGGGCTGGCTAACACCCTGTATCCCATTTTTCGGCCTTCATATTTAGTGAGGATGGGGCTCCGGGAAAGCCCTGTCGACCCTCAAAAGGAATTGGGTTTACACGACCGTTTAGAGGCTTATCTAGCCTGGCGAAAAATGCGACATTTCGTATAATACAGTTATAATTGAGATTCCTTTCAAGGGGTTGGCTTACACCCTGTATCCCTTGTTAGGGCCTTCATATTTGGTGAGGATGGGACCCCCGGACAGCCAACTCCAACCTCAAAAGAGATTGGGTTTGCACGACCAGTAAGAGACAAAGATAGCCTGGCGAAAAATGCGACATTTCGTATAATACAGTTATAATGGGATTCCTTTCAAGGGGCTGGCTGACACCCTGTATCCCATATTTGGGCCTTCATATTTGGTGAGGATTGGACCCCGAGACAGCCCAGTTGACCCTCAAAAGGAATTGGGTTTACACGATCAGAAGGAGGCTTAGCTAGCCTTGCAAAAAATGCGACACTTCGTATAATACAGTTATAATGGGATTCCTTTGAAGCGGCTGGCTGTATCCCGTTTTTGGGCCTTCATATTTGGTGAGGATGGGGCTCCGGGACAGCCCAATCGACCCTCAAAAGGAATTGGGTTTGCACGACCAGTGAGAGGCTAAGATAGCCTGGCGAAAAATACGACATTTCGTATAATACAGTTATAATGGGATTCCTTTCAAAGGGGCTGGCTTACACCCTGTATCCCTTGTTAGGGCCTTCATATTTGGTGAGGATGGGGCCCCGGGACAGCCAAGTCCACCCTAAAAAAAAATTGGGTTTGCACGACCAGTAAGAGGCAAAAATAGCCTGGCGAAAAATGCGACATTTCGTATAATACAGGTATAAGGGGATTCCTTTCAAGGGGCTGGCTGTATCCCATATTTGGGCCTTCATATTTTGTGAGGATGGGGCCCCGGGACAGCCCAGTCGACCCTCAAAAGGAATTGGGTTTACACGACCAGTAAGAGGCTTAGCTAGCCTGGCGAAAAATGCGACATTTCGTATAATACAGTTATAATGGGATTCCTTTCAAGGGGCTGGCTTACACCCTGTATCCCTTGTTAGGGCCTTCATATTTGGTGAGGATGGGACCCCGGGACAGCCCAGTCGACCCTCAAAAGAAATTGGGTTTGCACGAGCAGTAAGAGGTTTAGCTAGCCTGGCGAAAAAAGCCACATTTCGTATAATATAGTTATAATAGGATTCCTTTCAAGGGGCTGGCTGACACCCTGTATCCCATATTCGGGCCTTCATATTTGATGAGGATGGGGCCCCGAGACAGCCCAGTCGACCCTCAGAAGGAGTTGGGTTTACACGACCAGTAAGAGGCTTATCGAGCCTGGCGAAAAATGCGACATTTCGTATAATACAGTTATAATGGGATTCCTTTCAAGGGGCTGGCTAACACCCTGTATCCAACTTTTCGGCTTTCATATTTGGTGAGGATGGGGCCCCGGGAAAGCCCTGTCGACCCTCAAAAGGAATTGGATTTACACGACCGGTAAGAGGCTTATCTAGCCTGGCGAAAAATGCGACATTTCGTATAATACAGTTATAATTGGGATTCCTTTCAAGGGGCTGGCTGACACCCTGTATCCCATATTTGGGCCTTCATATTTGGTGAGGATGGGACCCCGGGACAGCCCAGTCGACCCTCAAAAGAAATTGGGTTTGCACGACCAGTAAGAGGCTAAGCTAGACTGGCGAAAAATGCGACATTTCGTATAATACAGTTATAATGGGATTCCTTTCAAGGGGCTGGCTTACACCCTGTATCCCATGTTAGGGCCTTCATATTTGGTGAGGATTGGACCCCGAGACAGCCCAGTTGACCCTCAAAAGGAATTGGGTTTACACGACCAGAAGGAGGCTTAGCTAGCCTGGCAACAAATTCGACATTTCGTATAATACAATTATAGTGGGATTCCTTTCAAGGGGCTGGCTGTATCCCATATTTTGGCCTTCATATTTGGTGAGGATGGGGCCCCGGGACAGCCCAGTCGACCCTCAAAAGGAATTGGGTTTACACGACCAGTAAGAGGCTTAGCTAGCCTGGCGAAAAATGCGACATTTCGTATAATACAGCTATAAAGGGATTCCTCTCAAGGGGCTGGCTGACACCCTGTATCCCATATTCGGGCCTTCATATTTGATGAGGATGGCGCCCCAGGACAGCCCAGTCGACCCTAAAAAGGAGTTGGGTTTACACGACCAGTAAGAGGCTGATCGAACCTGGCGAAAAATGCGACATTTCGTATAATACAGGTATAATGGGATTCCTTTCAAGGGGCTGGCTGACACCCTGTATCCCATATTTGGGCCTTCATATTTGGTGAGGATGGGACCCCGGGACAGCCCAGTCGACCCTCAAAAGAAATTGGGTTTGCACGACCAGTAAGAGGCTAAGCTAGACTGGCGAAAAATGCGACATTTCGTATAATACAGTTATAATGGGATTCCTTTCAAGGGGCTGGCTTACACCCTGTATCCCATGTTAGGGCCTTCATATTTGGTGAGGATTTGACCCCGAGACAGCCCAGTTGACCCTCAAAAGGAATTGGGTTTACAGGACCAGAAGGAGGCTTAGCTAGCCTGGCAACAAATTCGACATTTCGTATAATACAATTATAGTGGGATTCCTTTCAAGGGGCTGGCTGTATCCCATATTTTGGCCTTCATATTTGGTGAGGATGGGGCCCCGGGACAGCCCAGTCGACCCTCAAAAGGAATTAGGTTTACACGACCAGTAAGAGGCTTAGCTAGCCTGGCGAAAAATGCGACATTTCGTATAATACAGCTATAAAGGGATTCCTCTCAAGGGGCTGGCTGACACCCTGTATCCCATATTCGGGCCTTCATATTTGATGAGGATGGCGCCCCAGGACAGCCCAGTCGACCCTAAAAAGGAGTTGGGTTTACACGACCAGTAAGAGGCTGATCGAACCTGGCGAAAAATGCGACATTTCGTATAATACAGGTATAATGGGATTCCTTTCAAGGGGCTGGCTGACACCCTGTATCCCATTTTCTGGCCTTCATATTTGATGAGGATGGGGCTCCGGGACAGCCCAGTCGACCCTCAAAAGGAATTGGGTTTGCACGATCAGTGAGAGGCTAAGATAGCCTGGCGAAAAATGCGACATTTCGTATAATACAGTTATAATGGGATTCCTTTCAAGGGGCTGGCTTACACCCTGTATCCCTTGTTAGGGCCTTCATATTTGGTGAGGATGGGGCCCCGGGACAGCCAAGTCCACCCTCAAAAGAAATTGGGTTTGCACGACCAGTAAGAGGCAAAGATAGCCTGGCGAAAAATGCGACATTTCGTATAATACAGGTATAAGGGGATTCCTTTCAAGGGGCTGGCTGTATCCCATATTTGGGCCTTCATATTTGGTGAGGATGGGGCCCCGGGACAGCCCAGTCGACCCTCAAAAGAAATTGGGTTTACACGACCAGTAAGAGGCTTAGCTAGCCTGGCGAAAAATGCGACATTTCGTATAATACAGTTATAATGGGATTCCTCTCAAGGGGCTGGCTGACACCCTGTATCCCATATTCGGGCCTTCATATTTGATGAGGATGGGGCCCCGGGACAGCCCAGTCGACCCTCAAAAGGAGTTGGGTTCACACGAGCAGTAAGAGGCTAATATAGCCTGGCGAAAAATGCGACATTTCGTATAATACAGTTATAATTGGGATTCCTTTCAAGGGGCTGGCTAACACTCTGTATCCCATGTTAGGGATTTCATATTTGGTGAGGATGGGGCCCCGGGACAGCCCAATCGACCCTCAAAAGGAATTGGGTTCACACGACCAGTAGGAGGCAAAGATAGCCTGGCGAAAAATGCGACATTTCGTATAATACAGTTATAATGGGATTCCTTTCAAGGGGCTGGCTAACACCCTGTATCCCAGATTTGGGCCTTCATATTTGGTGAGAATGGGGCCCAGGGACTGCCCAGTCGACCTTCAAAGGGAATTGGGTTTACACGACCAGTAACAGGTTAAGCTAGCCTGACGAAAAATGCGACATTTCGTATAATAGTTATAATTGGATTCTTTTCAAGGGGTAGGCTTACACCCTGTATCCCATATTTGGCTCTTCATATTTGGTGAGGATGGGGCCCAGGGACAGCCCCGTCGATCTTCAAAAGGAATTGGGTTTACACGACCAGTAAGAGGCTTAGCTAGCATGGCGAAAAATGCGAAATTCGTATAATACAGTTATGATGGGATTCCTTTCAAGGGGCCGGCTTACACCCTGTATCCCATGTTAGGGCCTTCATATTTGGTGAGAATGGGGCCCCGGGACAGCCCAGTCGACCCTCAAAAGGAATTGGGTTTACACGACCAGTAAGAGGCTGAGATAGCTTGGCGAAAATGCGACATTTCCTATAAAACAGTTGTAATGGGATTCCTTTCAAGGGGCTGGCTAACACCCTGTATCCCATATGTGGGTCTTCATATTTTTTGAGGATGGCGCCCCATGACAGCCCAGTCGACCTTCAAAAGGAATTGGGTTTACACGACCAGTAAGAGGCTTAGCTAGCCTGGTAAAAATGCGACATTTCGTATAATATAGTTAAAATGGGATATCTTTTAAGGGGCTGGCTAACACCCTGTATCCTATTTTTGGGCCTTCATGTTTGGTGAGGATTAAATGTAGGGGAGACATGGTCAGGACTCATTTCAGACATTGCAGAATAAAAAAATGTACAACTTACATAAAACAGTAACTTAAACAGCCAGGGTCGATCTCAAAAGTTTTTGAAGATTTGTCCCTTATTCGCTGTTTTTGATATACGTAGGTCCCATTATACTCTCCAATCCCCGGCACTTCCCATACCCTACGACAGGATTTGCAGCTATATCCATGTAAATATTCAAGAATTTATTTGAAATCATACACGTTCCCTCTGAGTGAGATTTCATGTGTTGACCCCCCCCCCCCCCCCCCCCATTTCCTTTGTAAAATCGAAAGTGAAAATCAACGTCACAGTTTCGCATCTAAAGTGTCGCTTGTCAATTACATAGACTTAAGGTCTTCTATCCACAAAATAAATGAAATAGATATTCTAGGAATTTTTACCCCTCAAATACCTAATCAAACCTCACATTTACCTTTTTTTTCTAAAATTTAACCGGGTCTTTTCTGCGAAACCACCTATCCTAATTAACAAAATATCCGTTTGTTGATATGACAGTCGAGCTCGCTTTCAATATTTTGAAGAAAAAAAACGTGCAAGACACAAAATTGCTAAATCTTGTTTATTTCCTAATCAACACTATGCATCGGATCCAAATAGTTTGTAAATAAGCAGCAATGACCCCCAACCCCACCCCACCCCACCCCAACACATGAAATATGCCTTTCCTTCGACCAATTACTCAATGTTTTACAACATTTTATGTAAAGGAGGCGGTGTGTATATAACATTATAAAATTTATGACTTTATAAAAAACAATTTTCTTGATCTTGAAGGCACCTCTCTCTCTCTCTCTCTCTCTCTCTCTCTCTCTCTCTCTCTCTCAATCCGCCGATGAAGATGATAGAAAATTTCGCGATACGCCAGAACAAATGTTCCCACTCTTTACCGACATGCAAAATTGTGATAGTTTTAGAGAACTGAACCTACTGTAAACGTACTACATTTAGATGTGTATTCTATTTAGCGCTTTTGGTGGTCTGTGGCTTTCGCTAAATCAGGTTCATCGCCAAATGCCATGCATATATGTTCATGAATAGTCACATTCAGGAATACGCTAATTCAAATCTACGCCAACTTGTTCAAAAACTAATTTCCGCCAAATATCGTACACGCCAAATATCATACGTTTACATTATGTTCCGGCAGCAAATTGTAAAAAAATAACAGTTTTAAATTGCATAAACATGTATGAGGCACTTAGCATCTGTTTTTGAAACTGATTGCGAGAATTATCCAATATATTGATAAGCAAATACTTTTTTTTATAAATTATAAAAAGTCTTCAAAGTTTAAACCTATCATAAAAATTAAATAATTCTTAAAAGCTGTAAATTTCAATTCCAATTCTAAATGGATCATTAAGGGTCCTAAAAGGGTTAACAGGAAAAATGTATAATAAACATTCATAATGTACAGTCAGCACATCCACAAGATAGAACAATTGTATGATTGAAAGGTTACAGATATAAACCACAGCATTCATGTACAGTAAAACAGGGTTATAATTCACAAAGTGCCAGAGGTTGATTTTGCTTCGTTATAACCGAAAGTCGTTATATCCGTCAAATTTAAAACGTGCTATTTAGTCACGGGGAATAAAAATCACTTCACTGTAAGCGTCAATTCATTATAAGCGTGTTCTCTATAACTGTGTGTTTACTGTATATCTAATATATGCTTAATAAATGTATGTATATTTATATATACATGTGTTTCACGCCCATATATAGATATTTAAGGAATATGAAATCATTCTTTGAGTATAACAAGGTGATAATTTCGGTCGGAATGAAAATCATGTGCTGTAAGCGTCAATTCATTATATGCGTGTTCTCTATAACTGTGTGTTTATTGTATATCTATATGCTTTTAAAATACATGTATGTATATTTATATATACATGTATTTAACGCCTATATATAGATATTTTAGGAATAAGGAATCATTTTTTGAGTATTATGAGGTGATAATTTAGGTCGGGGCATGGTCAAATCTATTGATTACATTGATTTACATTATTTTAAATCTGTACACTCTAAAACAACATTATTTTAAAACCACTATTATCTATGTAGCACATGCTATACTATGTATTACTACGCGGCACAGCAAATACCGCTTTTCGGTTATGCTATAAGACACGCCCATTTCGTGTCACTCATGTTATATGAAGTTATTGGGTTTTAGGGTTCAAAATTGATTCGTTATGTTATCACAGACAGACAGTTGAAAATGGAAATATGTCAAAATACATACAAAATTGAAATAATTCATCACGTGTTGAAAAATTTATCATTGTCTCCGAAATACCCACTGATCATGAGACAATGTCCATTAAATACATTCTATGTAAAGGGAAAACTTTCGTCTCGGCAACTACCAGGTTTAATTTCACACTCGTACAAATTTCTTTTTTAAGCCTTATTTATTGGATTAGTAGATAGTAAGTTTCGACTTGGAAAAAATATAGAAGTTGCAGATTTATGATATTTAAAACAAAAGAAAGTTTCTCGCGATTCAGCGGTATTAGAACACAAACAGGTGATTTAATGTTCTGTAAAGAGGGGAACAAGCTTGTTGGAAGTATTTGCATTAGTGAATGTCCTTACACATGTATATATTCAAAACAATAACTCCTTCTTAAATATCCATTGATTTCATCAAGTACCACATTTTGACAAAAGAAGATATACATATGTAAGTCACTTCCTACAATAGCTTTCCCATATAGCAATTTACATGATATTTGCCACTTCAAATAGCTATTTACATATATGTCTTAAAGTCATGTAAACCAAATTCCAATGGATGGTAGACTGGAAAGCCGATATTCCAATTATAACTTTATCATACTAATTTCTATTTTCGCCAGGCTAGCTAGACCTATTAATGGCCGTGTAAACCCAATTCCTTTTGAGGGTCGACTGGGCGTTCCCGGGGCCCAATCCTCACCAAATATGAAGGCCAAAATATGGGATACAGGATGTTAGCCAGCCCCAATTTCTTTTGAGGGTCGACTGGGCTGTCCCGGGGCCCCATCCCCACCAAATCTGAAGGCCCAAATATGGAATAGAAGGTGTTAGCCAGCCCCTTGAAAGAAATCCCATTATTGTATTATTGGAAATGTCGCATTTTTACCAGGCTAGCTAAGCCTCTTACTGGGCGTGTAAACCCGATTCCTTTTGAGTGTCGACTAGGCTTTCATGGGGCGCCATCCTCACCAAATATGAAGGCCCAAGTATGGGATACAGGGTGTTAGCCAGCCCCTTCAAAGATATCCCATTATAACTGTATTATAGGAAATATCGCATTTTCGCCAGGCTAGCTAAGCCTCTTACTGGTCGTATAAACCAAATTCCTTTGAGGGTCGGCTGGGCTGTCACGGGGCGCTATCCTCACCAAATATGAAGGCCCAAATATGGAATAGAAGGTGTTAGCCAGCGCCTTGAAAGATATCCAATTATAACTGAATTATAGGAAATGTCGCATTTTCGCCAGGCTAGCTAAGCCTCTTACTGGTCGTGTAAACCCAATTTCTTTTGAAGGACGACTGGGCTGTCATGGGGCGCCATCCTGACTAAATATGAAGGCCCAAATATGGGATACAGGGTGTTAGCCAGCCCCTTCAAAGATATTCCATTATAACTTTATTATAGGAAATGTCGCTTTTCGCCAGGCTAGCTAAGCCTCTTACTTGTCGTGTAAACCCAATTCCTTTTTAGGGTCGACTGGGCTTCCCGGGGCCCCATCCCTACCAAATATGAAGGCCCAAATATGGGATAGAGGGTGTTAGCCAGCCCCTTGAAAGAAATCCCATTATAACTGTATTATTGGAAATGTCGCATTTTTACCAGGCTAGCTTAGCCTCTTACTGGTCGTGTTTATTATGTCAATGTTCAGGTTAGGTCAGCGAGTAATAATTTTTACTATAAAACTGTTTTTTTTAATTAAAGAGGGAAGTTTACATGAAATTTTGAATTTACGTTTATTAGCATGTTTACGGTAATTTGAATAGCGTATTCTATTCGCTATTCGAATAGTGAATAGCAAAAAGCGAATAGAACTCCAACTTCTGAATGGCATAATAACTTTTTAAAATCATCTCCACGATGATAATATTATCTTCATCGTAAATCAGTATTTTGTTTTGCTTTAAAAGATATGTTCTATCGGGAGCATAAATTGCCAGCGTACATTTGTCATGTCAGTAATACACATTGTGCTTTATATGACGGCCGTGTACATACGTTTTGTAGAAAAGTTGAGTTTAATTACCATGCATTGGAACCATTTTATTAACACATCTCCCAGTACTGAAACAATTCAAAATGTCTCCGTTACAGTAAAAACAATGGGGCGTTAAACATGTGTATGTCCAGCTCTACAGTACAAGCACATGCACTGTCGTCTAGGCGACGGCCTGAATACAGCTAGCGAATCTCCTATCGATCGGTAACCTGAGTCTCGTAATGCATCAACATATAGAAAGGGGCACAGTTATGAAACAATCAACAAAAACAAGTATTCTTTTTAAAGGAATGATCGACAAGTATGATATATTGATAGCTAGAAGCAATCAACATAATCAGTTTGATGTAAAATAATTAAAAAAAGTACTGTATTTTTACAAAATCTAGAATATTTTGAATCTATACACCATATTTTCATCATTATAAACCGTCAACAAATTAAATTTTGAAATAAATTTGGGGAAAGCCGTTCGTAAACTTCTTGTCTAGTTTTATATTTTTAACGTAATTATTAAATGTAAATGTATCTTCTTCATCTTCAGAATACTGAGTAGGGCTCTTCAAAAAGCATTAACACGTATACAAAGAAAGAGTTGTATTAAAATAATTTAATGCGACTGAAAAACATTGAATACCATCATTACTTGCTATTGAGGTCGCATTATAACGTAACCTTGTTCATAAATCAAGCCGTCTTCCTAGCCACTATTATGCAACATCAATAGTTCAAGGTCAGTTCATTGATTGAGGTCAGTTCATCGAGGTCAACTGCATTACTGAATGAATCTTTCGATCGAAATTCTTACGCGTGAGACAAAATGTGCATTCTTGAATTAACAGGTCGAACTGTATTTTATGTATGTTTGCATGTCTTATGGTAAATGAATTGAAATAAAACTGAGTAAAATGTTATATAAATACTAAACCAAGCTTCAAGTTTTTATAAGAACTACTTCTGCAAGCGGAATGTGTGCGCACGTGGAAACATTTGCCGGATGCCTCATATGGACACAACAGTGATCGGCCGAAGCCGATCACAATAAGGTCAAAGAGGTTCATCTTTCTGAAATGAAAATGTATATATGAATAAAAACATTTGGGAATTTTATGTGGAATTATCTGTGCGCGCTGTATGTATCAGTTAGTGCAACACAAGAAGCCCTTTCATAACCTCATAAACGTGCACATCCCTACAAAAATGGACCGAACTGTCAACAATTGTTTCTGCAAATACTATCTATAAATTACGAAAACATTAAATTAAATACTACGGAAGGATTCAAAATTAATTTCTTTACAATTTTGCTTCAATAATGCATTGAACATTTTTATTCCTTTACAAGTTATTGACAAGAAACTTTTGACGCCTGATTATAGGGGCCAGCCCCTTTTTCTGTATACCGAATGAAAGGTTTCGGTAAGACCAAGAAGTTTTAAAATACATCTTTTAACAAATTATTATTAGGTAAAAAACTAAAACGGAAAATACGCAACTTTTTTTGCAATTTTTCTAACCTTTGTTTCAACATCTATACCAATCCTTTTATTTGCATTTAAATAATAAATAAAATATGTCTCGCACAAATTCAATGTATCAGCTTCTAAACCAGCCCATCTTTTTTCTTTTCTTTTTTTTTTTTACTGAACTTTATTTATTTTACAACGATTGATAAGCAAGTTCTACAACTTATATCAATATCTCTCGTTGGCACGGATGTTAGCGCGAGGGGGTCAATGGTGTGGGAAGAAGCCAGAGTACCCGGAGATAACCCACTTGTCCAAGCGGGCGACCGCCATACCCTATTGAACTCGGGTCGCAACGGTGACAAGCGAGTGCATTCTCCACTACACTACTTGGACACCTAAACCAGCCCATCTTTGAGACTCTGCCAGTCATCATTAAAGCCAAACCTCCTGGACAAAAGAAGTCGTTATATTTTACTAATAGGGGAATAACTCAAAAACCGGATGGGGATTTTCCTCAACTAAAATATGCAACGACAACATCGCGCGGCATGTTATCAGACCTGAAAATTTCAAAACAATCGGTGAACAAACGAGCGAGATATTCAGGATCAAAGTTGGCGTCTAGAAGAAGAAAAAAAATAAGAAATCTGAAAAATTTTCAGAATAATAGTAAGGTCTTCCGCTCCCAGCGGAAGACCTTAATTAATAAAATTAATGTTACGAGTCATGTTTTGAATGAATTGGATTAGAAAGGTTTATCATAAAATGATATGTTAATTAAAAAGAACACAGTAAACTAGGTATCGGGGGTTTATACTTGGGGTTGGGGTGAAAGGGGACTATGGGACGATGGGGAGGACATTTCTTATCCTCAAGCACGTGTGAATACGTTAAAACAGTTTGTAAGACTTTGTTAGAAATTTCTATAATGACATGTTAAATCACTGATTTGTTTATTATGGTAACTTTATATAAATGCAAGTTTTGTTCAAAGCAATGTGCTTGTTTTAAAGTAAAATTACAGCTCATTTTCTTTATCTTTTAAGTTTTTTTAAACATAGTAAAATAAAAGAATATGCTTAAAGATTGAATCTTTTGACTGCAATAATAAGCTTGCGATTGCGTGTATAGGTGTTCTGGAATTCAGAATTTGCATCATAAAGACTCTAAATTAAACAATTTATTTTGAATGGTAGGAGAAGTCAATTAAATTGGAGGTTATTTAAAGGATATAAACAGGTAGAGAGAATAGTAGATGCACAGGCGCATGCAAACGGCAAATAAAACGTCTTTACTCTTGTCACGTTTAGAATATGTTCTACTTTTGGTAGGAACTCGTAACGCTCCCCTCCCTACCCCCCCCCCCCCAAAAAAAAGTTCATCGACACTTCCAAGGAACCCTCAATCTCTCCGTTTGTTGCTTAATTAAAGTCTTGTTGCCCAGGTTGGCGGACAGCAGATTGGAATTGTGGGATACACGACAAAAGACACTCCTATTATTTCTTCTAGATCACCAGGTACTCAATGCTATATATATTCCAGAGCACAGTACAAATATATCATTGTTTTATTAATCGTAGTGAAATAATAATTACAGTATTCAGTTTGAGTTTAAGGAACATCGATGGTCGACAAATTTTCTATCAGACTCTTTTTTGTAGTTGGTACTTTGAAATTTTGGTCACACATTTGACATTAAATGTTTTTAATAAGATAAAAAAAAATATTTTTTCAATCTGAAAAGAAGTACTTTAAGCTGGTGTTTTTAAATAGTGAATCTCAAAAATCACCACGATATGACATTTTTTTTAAGAAAAAAAATTACAAGCAATACGGTATAAACAATCGTTTATAACGAATAAAACATGTCGATAATCTTACTCATCTGAATATAAAGAAATCGTATGTGAGAAACCGTGAATAATGTTATTTCGATTTTGAAATATGATACACATTTAGATCTATTAACCAAGTGTGTTGGTGGCTTTCAAACTTTGTCACTTGATTCCTCCTTAAGTCTGCGGTAAAACCTTAAATTCACGACTTTTCTGTATTAGCTTTAACACCTATTATGGATACACTTTCTTGACAAGAGTGATACATGTATACAATCTTCGAATATTTTTTGAAATATTTGCTTCCTCTAATTTTGCCGATATTTTATGATCTTTATTTTTTTTTTACAATTAAATTCATCAGTATATATGTACTGGACTGAACGGGAACAAAAATGTATTACACGTATTACATTACTGTCAAATGTATTACATGAATGCCATGGTTTGTTATGGAAATGTCAGAAACTTGCTTGGTTACCACATCCCATCCTCCTTCTTTTGCTTTTTAATAAAGAGAATGATACTCTTTTCTTCAAATTTTGATTTTCCAATTTCAATATGAAGAATGCTTAACAAAGGTATTTCTAATGGTCAGCAAAAAACAAAAAAAACAAAAAAAAACCCAACAAATCAAAGTGATAGTGGCTATACCCGAAACACAGAGCACAGAGCTCGCTTTGTTTTAGCTGTACCTAAACAAAGCCACCTCCCCCCTTTTTACATATATACAGTTTGTATTTGATAGTAAAAAAATCGTTTATCTTAAATTTTGAAACTACAATTTTACTACATGTATGAGCATAAGTAAAAAAAAATAAGTTCGGGTGTTGTCACTTCTTATTTTGTTTGTAACCATCTTTAATCCATGCAGTAGCCTAAATGTACCCAAAAACTGTTCGAAACAAACTAGATAACTAAAGTTAAGATGATTGTATACCTAATATGTTTCAAGTGACATTTTACATCTTGACGGCAGTTTTCACTTTCAATAAATCAATTTTTTAAAGGTTCCGTATCATATCAGTGTCTCCCATTCACATAATTCGATAGCGAAAAAATTAAATCAAATGTAATTTTCGGTTTTTATATTTTGAAAAAATAGAGCACAACGTAAATCGATCCTCGCATTAATATGTACATGTACCATTTAAAGTTATTATGCTAATTTTCATTTGAAAAATTTACCCGTCATTATTTCAGGTACAATTGTAAATAGATAAGATAAGCAATGATACGTTAGCTCAATAATCCATGTGAACAATAAAAAGAAAACGTGACTGGTGTTTTTGTCATTTTGGTAGGGTGTATTACTACGATGGAAGTACACACAGCTTTCAAAACTCGGGTAGAATTTAAAATTACACTACATAATACACGCCTGAATTTTATTTGGTAATTAAATAACAATTGAATGACTGTTCCGCTACATGAGAGCATTTACTGAATCCTACACTTAAAATTGAAAAAAATTATTTTCTTTGTTATATTTAGAGTACGAGTTTCCTATTTTATCAGAGATACAGGGCGTGGCTTAAGGCGAGAGCGACAGCTCGAGCCGGGCCCGCCCTGTATCTCTGATAAAATAGGAAACAAGTATTCTAAATGACTTGTGACTCGACCCCAAATATAGGAAAAAAGGTTATAACACTCTCCCTAATAAAATGACCAATCATAAATTATCATTCCAAGATCACGCAATCAAATGACCAATGAAATATGTTTTATTTACCTGATCATGCTATTAGTCTTTAATTTTGACATAATGCGCCGAAACTTTGAAGACGATGGACGGAGAACTTGATCTAAAGTTTGATTTTGATTTGCTCACCGAACTGGCGCCGATTGAGGAATTTCTGGTCAACGAAATAGATGACATTACCCTATCGCAAGTATGCGAGACGTTAGAATGTGAAAACGCCGCATTTGAGGGACTGTTGGACCTATCTTTAACTCTCGACTCGGCAGGCTGTGGCGCAATGGATGTTGATGGTATAAAAACCGGAGCAATGGACGTAGATTGTAAAGACAGCGCATCTACATCAAGCGACAGTCGTTTTGGTCAACCTGTAAGTGATGATGAAATCTTGAAACTTATCAAAGATCAAGAAAACGTTAATACGAAAAACAACACGAAGTGGGCCATGAATCTCTTTGAAAAATGGCGGGCCAACCGGCGGGAAAATATTCCCGATTTTAAGCTGATGACCACGGAGCAGATGAGTTTTTGGCTTGGACGGTTAACAATGATGGAGGCGCGGAAGCGCGATGGAACAGAATATCCGCCAAGATCTATCTACCTCATACTATGCGGACTTTTGCGATATTTGAAAGACAATGGTGTCTATGATAAAAATTTCCTTGACGAAAATAACGGAGAATTTACCGATTTCCGGAAATTGGTTGATGAAAGAATGAAATCCTTAATTGACAAAGGATTCGGGTGTAGTTTAAAACAAGCGGACCCTATTCTGCCTAAAGACGAAGAGACTTTGTGGCAAAAGCACGTGTTTGGAAAGGAAAGTGCCGAACAGTTGCAACACACCGTTTTCTTTTACGCATGCAAAGTCTTTGGACTAAGAGGATACGACGAACACCACGACTTGCAGTGTGAGCAGTTCACGATCGGAGAGGACAGCGCTGGGCGATTTATTCAGTTCTCGGGAAGGGCCACAAAGACCTACAAAGGCGGCCTTGGGCATCTGAATGTGCAGTCAAAGAACCTGAGACATCATTCATTGCCAGGTAAGCCAATAAATGCACTTTTTAACGGTGATAAAAAACATATTTAGAGCATGCGCGAATCTAGAGGAGGAGTCTGAAGGGTCCAGAAACCCTCCCCCTTGCAAAATTCAAATTTCTTTAAATTTTTATTATAAAACTACCATAAATATGCATCGTTACCCAATCCCCCCCCCCCCCACCCCCGTCAAACTTGAATAACCGTTGGACCTTCCTGGAAATTTTTTTGAATCCGCGCATATAGAGCTTATTTAACCGAAAATAACATTTTTAGAGTTTACAGTTAATCGAATCATGTTTATTTTTTAATTGAAGGGGACCGGTGCTTAGTTGATTACTTCGAGATATATCTGGGATCATTAGGAAATACCGGTGCGTTTTATAGACGGCCATTGCCTCCTACAGATGAAGAGCAGATTCGCTTCGGACAGCAGGTGGTTGGAGTAAATAAACTGAAGTCGTTCATGAAAACCATAACTCAAAAGGGTGGATTAAAAGGAAACTTCACTAATCATAGTGGAAAACGTACGTGTGCCACACAGTTGTATATGAATGGAGTATCTGAGCAGGAAATCATGCGACGCACTGGTCATAGGTGCGAGAAAAGTGTAAAAAAGTACAAGAGAAGCAGTGAACAAATCGAAATGGATGTGTCAAAGATCTTAGATCCACCTATGAACGAACCAGCGTGTGATACCGATCCCCCGAGAAAAAAATTAAACCTGAAAATATTTCATGTGAAAACATTCTGCAGGATCTTACAAATTCAAACAAAGCCGTGTTTGCCAATTGCAACTTCAATTTCAGCATTTGAAATTGAATTTTAAAAAAATGCATGAAATGGTTTTTTTTCAGGATTTTGGTTTTTGCCAAACAGCAACATTAAAATTTGATCAATTTATTCATGTTTTTTTCTTCTTAAGGTTGGCAGCAATCCAAAGAGTACCGATGTTTTATCAGTGATGTTTCTCAGATACAGAACACTTTTGCCTCATTTGCATAAGAAACGCCCATCAAAAGTGTTCTGTATCACAGATACAGCACAAACAAATCCTATAGTAAAAGTTACCAAGTCGTGTCACAATGAAAAATAAATCAGATTATTATAGCAATGAACAAACCTAACTGCACTTTTAAAAAATCTGGGAAATTTCATACTCCGTCTACATTATGACGTCATACTTTTTTCTCTTTGCGTCACATTCCACAACGGTTGAAAACTGATCAGCTGGGTAAAAAGAGGAATGAAAATTGATTGAAATGCAGCCCCGTCAGGCTTCCCGTTCAAAGGATGTTTGGCAGACCGAAAACAGGGAATTGGTCGGTAAAGCTCGTCTACCGGGTAGGGCAAAGAAGTCGAAACTTCAAAACGTACCGGACCATACAGACCCGATGAATAGCGGAGTCAGCATCGAGGAAGTAGCTGCATCTGTATCACAAATATTCCTCCCGGAATTAATACAGACGACTCAGACATGAATATCCCAGAGGGGAGATAATGGCGTGGTCTCAAGAAACCAACAACCGGTTGAACAATCTTCAGCGGCAATCGATATTTAGAATCCCAGCTGGCAGGCCCGATTACGGACTCTGAGCAAAAAATTGAAACGATCAGCAACCAACATCAGCCAGATTCATGTGAAGGTACCAGTTTTGATTGCATAAATTTTCATTCAAACAAAGCAGATTTAGAGATTTAGAAATTAACAATGCTATTGGCGTGCGACCAGGGCCTGGTGCCATAAAACTTAGACGAGTTTACTTTTGATCTAAGTCTCACTTTACCACTATATGTTCCTTTTGTAAAAGTGAGACTTAGATCAAAAGTAAGCTCGTCTAAGTTTTATGGTCCCGGGGCCAGTTCTCACCGAGTACCATTTCTCGCCAGTACATTTTGACGTCATTTTATCAACGCATAAAATTATAGACGAAAAATGACGTCACAATGTACTGGCGAGAACTGGTCGCACGCCAGTATAATAAGCGTTAATGGTGAACTATGTATGCACGTAGCTCATGCTACAAAACAAAAAAATATGAAAGGGGAAGCCGTTGAATTGTAAGGTTTTTTTTAAAAAATAAACATCAAGTTAATGACCAGGAAAAAAAAAAGTTTTGAATAATGGTCAATATAGCATTGAATGACTTATTTTTGAAGTCGTCGTGTCAATAACTGCCGTCAGGTGAGCAGACAAATTGAATAACGCGCGTTAGCGCGTTATGATAATTTGTCTGCTCACCTGACGGCAGTTATGACACGACAACGTCAAAAATAAATCATTTAATGCTTATATTTACATTCCCTTACTAAGGAAATCAATTGTTTACTTAAATAAATCGATATAAATTGCAGATCACGGAGGGAGTGTATAAGTAACAGGAAGAACAGCTGTTTTGTAAAACCGGTTTAAACTGGTTTTCACATAGACTGTTGAGATAAGATCGACGAGCATGAAAATATAATCCATGATAAATAACTCTTGAAATGTTGCTTTTAACAATAAAGTCAACTTTTTTGTTGAATAATTATAAAACATGGTGTTTTGACAATATTCATGAAATACATTTTTTAACTGAAAACATAGAAATCGCTGTTTGAGAACAACTTATGTAAATTACTTGTAAATTCATACGCAGTGAATAGGTGTTGCATTTAGAGGCATTTAAACATCGCAGAATTTAATGGAAACTCACAGTAGAATGTAAATATTTGTCTTTCAAACCAGTGAATCAATATAGCATTGAATCATGATTGTTTGAAGTATACACTCTCATAACTGCATACAAATTGAGTAACGCGCGTTGTATGCACACACTGCTGCAGTTATGAGAGTATATAATTCAAAAAATCATGATTTAATGCTTATATTTACGTTTTTTAACTTCTTGCCTTGTCTGCAAATGTGATTCATACCTTAAAATTCCTATCTTATCCTAAGGGTAAGTTAATATTAATGGAAGAGCCACTGTAACAGCCACAAGCGTGAACTTTGATTTTCGCTTGTGACGTTGCAGTTTACAGCGTTCAACGTTTGTGACGTCATAATAAAACTCATCATTTTAACCTTTGACTACTTGTTGCATTTAGAGGCATTTGAAGATCACCGAATTTAATGGAAAAACACAGTTGAATGTAAATATAACAAAATGTTTGATATCCAAACATGGCTAGATTTTTTTTTATTTACATGAGCATATACTTAGTAGCCCATCCTGACCAAGCACAAAAGATGCTAATACAAATATATGGCAAATGTAAAAACTGCTGCTAGTCGATCACATGGATTTGGTTGGACGGAATATGATAGACAATTTCGCATCAAGAAAGCAAGAAATGATTGCATATCCTGGAACCAAGTGAATAAATATATATACAAGAGCCATAATTCTTGGTCGATTACCCTTACGGTAAGGGTTGGAAATTGAGATTTTCATTGATTTATCTAGATTAAATTTTTCGGACCATCATTCTGACTTCCTTCATGGAGTAGTTAAATCCTCTCCAGGAGTTCCAATTAATGCCATTGGAAAATTCTGTGTTTCCATACTCTCCATTTAAATTAGCCTTGTGACAATATTTGAACCACCACCCTCCACGCCTTAATTGGGCACAGTTTGCGGTATAATTATCATTGTCATTGTCAAATGTACTGAAGAACATCTCGTCATGGTACAACAAGCTGTCACCTGTAAAATATAAACATTTGTGGCTTAAAGGTCACGATTTTGGTCAAATTTTATTTTTCTGTTTTTCATTTTTTACAATGGTTTATGAATGCATTTCTAACGATCAAATGAAATTTGGTTGGTCGTCGATGAGTTTTAAGCAAGATACAGGGCTCACAATTCTTCGTCATGTAAACAAGGCTCGTGCCCTGTTTTTGTTTATATAGGTTCAATATATCAGAAAGAAATCTTTTTCAAGATGATTTGTCTATGTTCTTATTAATTTTAAGCATAAATAAACAGTTCCTAACGATTAACACATTCGTTTTAGGTCTAAAACTGGAATTTTCACTTCAGCATTCAAAATGTAAACAAAAGCTTTGTTTACAGAGCGAGGAATTGTAAGCTCTGTAACTCGCTTATAACTCAACAAATGGAACTTAAATTTTGGTTGCCAATTAAAAATGTCTTACTGAAACATTATAAACATTAAAATCAAAAAATTAATTTTTGACCAAAATCGTGACCATGCCCCTTTAACATAAACATGTACAATTCAAGTTTTTAAAAGATGGTGTCTAAAACATATACAATAGTTTATGAAAGCAACTCTTTCTTGTCTGAAATATTAACACTAGTGTCTAAACATATACAGAAGTTTCTCAACGATATACTCTCGTATCTTAAAGATTTAAACTAGTGGCTAAAGGATAATTTTTTATGACCATGTTTTGTTTTTAAATCTACACTTTTTGACATCAAGCACAAGCACGTTAGAGAGATCACTTTTACACATTGACAGAATTGTATGTTGAAGCTTTTGAAGTTTTTAAAAACTCAATTACAGAGTTTTGACATTTTTTACGCTTGGTCGTGCGTTCTTTTCTCGACCCTTTGATACATTTAAATCTTAGTTTATTTTTATGAAAAACATTATAAACGACAAAACTTTGATTTGAAATTTTATGATAAAAATTCAGATATACAATGTGTTTATATACAAACCCATTTAAAATGACAAAAACGCGATTGTCCATGAACGTTTTGGACAACCCTCGTACATGCATGAATATTTTGTAATTTAAAAACGCGAATGCATGAATATGTATTGCTATATGTTTAATAAAAGTTGTATATTTTTAACATAAGTTGTCCGATCCAGAGTATTTGCTGACGCACGATAAACTTGATCACCCAACACTTTCCGCAATGATGTCTATTAGTGAACATATGTTCTTAAGGAGTCTCGGGGGAGAATGTTTCAGATATTCGATTTACTTAAAAAAAAAATTTTCAGTGAAGGATCAATTAATGGTTAAACTACTAGAAGTATGTGCAGAATGTAAAGTAAATTGATCGGATATTTTATTTGTTTACTCAAGTATTGCTAAGGACTCATATAACAAATTCACTACAGTAACTTTTGACGACTTTTCAGTCATTATAAGACATGCTGATCCAATTAAAATATCTAAGTTGCCTTTTCTCATAAAACATTTAAATTCATAAGGAGATTTTTAAATCCACTAATTGTGATACCTCTATTTCTTACAGAAATTGATATAATTCATAGTTCAGTAGAAACTAGGGGGACTAAATTCTTCACGCACCGAATATCAAACGAAACGATCAATTTATTAATTTTCTAAAGTAAATTTGTAAAATTAATCAATAAAATAAGAGGGAAAGAGAATATGTGGGTGTATATACCTGCATCCCCAGAATAACCATCGACATGCAGTTTATATTTCAAGCTGGCAGATTCAACATGAAAGGTCGAATACTCTGCATATTTCCAAACAAATAGCAGTTAGTTTTCTATTTCAACAAAAAAGAAGGAAATTATAATACCTTTTTCGATTCCTGTTAGCTACAACAAACATTAACAATTATGACTATGATAACAAAATAACAAAATACATCTTTTCGCGAACATTTATAACACAGTTTTATTGTCTTTTATATAGTTTTTTTTGTTTGCTCTTTTTCAATATTTATCAACTTGAAATGAAATTTTAAAAAAGATTGTCTACGCTTCAGGAATTTTTTTTATTTGTCAAAAATGTATGTCATAACTCAAATATAATTCAATAGATAGATAGATAGATAGATAGATAGATAGATAGATAGATAGATAGATAGATAGATAGATAGATAAATAGATAGATACCTTTTGATATCTAATTACTTGCTTCGAAGATTCATTCGATTGTCCCAAAGCAGTACATATACAAGACAAGAGACGACATCGCTCCTTTCCGATGATTTCCATTCCAATGCATCGCTCGGAAAAGCTGCACTGCAATTCACAAGGTCGAATACTCTGCATATTTCCAAACACTGTCATGGTCCATCATTTCGATTCGTAAATACTGATAACCATCATCTGTTAACTCATGAATGTTCCTGTTGCCCGAAATACATAGTAAAAGCATATAATCTACTGTGAACCAACTATTATTTGCGAGTACTTTATTTCGCGATTTATCCGAGATAAACTGGTTCACAGCGACTAATTTTCGCGACAAAACCATATCTACATCTGTTTGTTTTGCTACAACTATATGGTAAATACTGGTCCGCTGCAAGAAATATTCGCGACAATGAGGCCCTCGCAAACCTTGCGAAAATTTCTAGCACGCAAATAAAAGTTGGTTTACGGTATCTTCTCAAATTGGTTATATAGAGCGATCAGAGCTGTGTGAAATAAACTTCACCATATATAATATATTTTTGGTATAGGGATATACTATTTCAATAGGAAGTAGTATTTTCTTAATGGATACGTAGGGGCAAATGAATCAACAACGTTAATAAAATATAACAGTTTTAAACTCTACGACCATCGCGACGTGATGTATCATATACATTATAACAACTTACCAAGCCAAAACTCGGATTCCAAGCATCCAAAACCGTTTTCATAATCTGTCCAGTGTCTCATGAAATTCACTGTTCCATCAAGTCGTCTCTGTATGAGCTTTTGTTGTGAAAAAAAAAACCAACAACCAAAAAAAGCATAAAAAAACAAATGCTCCCGTTTTAATAACAAAACAAATAAATATCTCGCGACAATAAACTCTAAATAACCTTTGTTTCACCAATTTAAGAGAGAGAGAGAGAGAGAGAGAGAGAGAGAGAAAGAGATTTGATCTACCATCCATAGGTGAGTCCCTTGATAACAAAGGGTATATATTTGAAGTCCATTTGTTAATCGTATTTTGCAAAAGGAACCCCATCCAGCTTGAGAATAATAACAAATATAGGTAAATATAGGTACAGTACTGATCACCCAACCTAACATCAGAGTAAACCCCAACTAAACCCTGGGTTTACTTGGGGTTTACTTTTTGAAAATTTGGGTTCACTCGAGGTTTACTTTGGATTTACTTTGAAATTGCTATTGAGGTCAAATTTATGCATTGAAGTGTGAAACAGACCTGCTATTTTACCATCCCACTGCCTATAATTCCTGTCTCTTGTATATTCCTAATACACAGTTAGCGTCTACTTTCAGTGGTATACTTCTGACCAGGTTTACTCTCTGTGTCCACTCTGGGTTTAACTTTGGGTTTACTCTGGGTTTACTCTGGGTCGTCCACTCTAGTAAACCCTGAGTAAACCCAGAAAGTAAACCCAGGGTTTAGTTTGGGTTTACTTTCTGTGAGGTTGGGTCTGATCGGTACTGTATATTTTAGTGCATATATTTGAAAAAAAAATGCTTCAAATGTTCATTAATATTACTTAAGCTTACATGTACACATCCAGTTATAAAAAACACAGCTAAATTGATTTTTTCATGATAAGATGTGTAATTCTTTACGTTAAAAGAAGAAGGATTTAGATTTTAGATACATGTACAAGTATCGCAAGCTATTCTAAATTGTGAAGTAAGTTATGGAAATAGGAAATGAAGAAATCCTTACAGTTATTAGCATGGACTTCAAAAAAGTCGATTGCACATTGCAAAGTAGTATTTCAGAAAATAAAAAAAACCGCATAAATATGATCAAGTAGCTTAAATTTGCGCCTCAAAAAGTTATTTATCACAATTAGAAAATGGGTAAAATACCTCATCCATAAACCAGGTATATTTTTTGTATTTCAGATATTCGTTCGGTTATATTTTATGCTTGCTGACACTGTTTGAAGTTTTAAATATGACATTTATTTGACTTCCTCACAAAACCATTAGCATAACACCCTAGCTAACAAATAGCAGTTAGTTTTCTTTTTCAACAAAAAAGAAGGAAATTATAATACCTTTTTTGATTCCTGTTAGCTACAACAAACATAAACAATTATGACTATGATAACAAAATAACAAAATACATCTTTTCGCGAACATTTATAACACAGTTTTATTGTCTTTTATATAGTTTTTTTTGTTTGCTCTTTTTCAATATTTATCAACTTGAAATGAAATTTAAAAAAAGATTGTCTACGCTTCAGGAATTTTTTTTATTTGTCAAAAATGTATGTCATAACTCAAATATAATTCAATAGATAGATAGATAGATAGATAGATAGATAGATAGATAGATACCTTTTGATATCTAATTACTTGCTTCGAAGATTCATTCGATTGTCCCAAAGCAGTACATATACAAGACAAGAGACGACATCGCTCCTTTCCGATGATTTCCATTCCAATGCATCGCTCGGAAAAGCTGCACTGCAATCCACATTGCATTTGTGCAGAAGTTAATGAATTCTCTACATAGAATTCGTCTACACTGCATTCAGATGACAAAATCGTGTCAGATTGTACACGACGAAAGTCATTTACCGTAATGCTTGAGAAAACCATGGGACACAATTCCAAAAAGGAAACAAAACAAACCAACAAACAAAACAGCATTGTTACCGTCGAACGTTTCCTTTTTTCTAATTCTTTTTCCAAAATGTTTATGCTTACTGCATTCGTATTGTGGGGGTTTCAAATTCCTCTTGGATATATGAGTAATAGGTTTGAAATATTCTATATTATCGAAAGATCAAATGAAATGAAATTCTATTTGAAGCATACTTTCCGTATTCCGCGCCGTTCAAAATCTTATAAAATTTTGTTCAAAGACATATTTTTCTATGATCATATTAGTTTTGGTTTAAAAAAATGAAGGATTAAACAAACGATGTATGCATAGACAGTTTTGTTAATTACATCAAAGAATAAATTTGAAATTTTTATTATGTCTTTGGACTTAACACCGAAAATTACAAAAGCTTGTATGGATCAAATGTTTATTCTTCAAACTATCTATTAGGTATTTGGTGCAAATTTAATCTCATAGATGAAAAAACTGACAATAACAAACCGTGAACCATCTCAAAAATCCATAAAACGAAATACAAATTCAAAGCAGAGCAACACGGACCTAGTATTTGGCTTTACCCAAATCAAGTACATCGTCAAATGACAAATAATCATTATGATAAATATTGATAGGAAAATTCCAATACACGCCATATCAAATTCAAGCTAATCTGTTCGCCAAATATCGTACACGCTAAATACGATAAGTTTACATAACTTGTTCTATGTTTACATGCTTTTTAACATATATTGCTGATGTTGTTTGTCTATTGAACTAATATCTATTTCAGTCTTCCGTCCTTTTTTCAGAGTTTTTCGAGCTTGAAAGAATCTTACAATAGATTATTTTGGATTATAATATATACTTGCAAAGAAATAATATTGAATGATTACGTTAAGATTGTATATATTTACTGGTCGCTTATTTAAAGTAAACACAGAAGTTAAATTTGACAAATAATGAATAAATAAAATGAGGCAATTCGTATCTTCAATGGGCGATTTTAGTTTTGATACTCATTTGCTTGCGAAGCACGACCTCTGGTGAGAGAGATACACTAAATGCCCATTCACTGGTTTGAAATAAAAACAATTAAAACAGTTTATATTTTTAGTCATCTGCAACATACAGAATTAAGACCACTTACATGTGTATATTATCCATTTCAGTTTGGATTTTTCATCCCTAACCGCTCTTCTAAATATCCAACCACGCAGTTGGTTTTTTTATTTCAATTTTAAAGAATAAGTTAGGGAAAATATCCGACGAAGTATATTTTACTGTTTTTATTGAGTTTCATCTAAATGTCATCAAAATTTGTCAAAATATCAAATACACCATACTTTTCTATTTATTTAAAGCGTTACACAAGATTTGAACAATTGATTCATCCAAATATTTTTGAAAAATAACACCGATGATAAAATTATTCTGTGTGTAATATTTCAGACGCGAACTTTTTTTTTATACTTTTCTATATTATTATATTTAAAATGACCTCCTCTAATTTCTTATTTATTATAACGTCATAAAAGCACAATGACAACGCTCACCTTAAAAACAATAGAGAAATTGAAAAAAATTCAAAGATCAAAATAGGAATAGTTAGAATAACTGTATTTTTATTTTTCACTTTGGTTTATTGTAATAAATTTTATTGAACAGATTTTATACAAGATATACACCTTTATACACTGTATTTTACTAGAATACACAGACCCAAATTTTTAAATTTAAAAGATTTTACAGAAGACATG
This sequence comes from Magallana gigas, assembly GCF_963853765.1. NCBI lineage: Eukaryota > Metazoa > Mollusca > Bivalvia > Ostreida > Ostreidae > Magallana > Magallana gigas. The sequence goes on from NC_088862.1 coordinate 25,697,019, forward strand.
TTATTGAAAATGCCCTTTGAAAAGATGTTTAGTCTAAAATAGGATATTAAATTTAACTCTAATCATTTCGGATACACGATTTAAAAAGATCTAAACGTTAACCCACACATTCTGAGTATACAAATGGAAACACGAGTAGGTAAATCGAAATTGCTTCAAGTTAAAAAAGTAGATCTAATACTGTTTAATGAATTATCAATAGCTTTCAATGTCAGGGTTTTCGAATCATTATTCTGACTTCTTTCATTGAGTAACCATGACCTCTCCAGGTTTTCCACTCAATCCCTTCGCCATAATTTGTGTTTCCATACTCCCCGTTAAGATTTGCCCAGTGACAATTGCTATACCACCACCCTCCGTGATATTCCAATCCACAATTGCTTTCCCGTATATCGTTGTCATTGTCGTACGTACTGAAGAACATTCCGTCATTGTACCACATACTGTCTTCTGGAATACAAAATAACATATAAATAAAATAAAAAAAATAAAATGATGTTTTTGAAAATGTACTCTGTTTTTATTTTAAAACGTTTTAACTAGTTTAATAAGTTAAGGAAATAACAAAACCTTAGTAAAACAAATAAAACATGTGATAAAAACATGTAAAAATATCTATGTGGTCTTAAGTCAAGGATGGGGTAATGCTTATTTGTAAAGGTAAATGGTTGTAATTAATCACAAAATTGTTAGGAACCATATCATGTTGATGGTATGCTCAATCAGTTTTACCTAAAAGAAAATTATTACTAGTATTTTATTGGAATAATAAATGTTTCTAATTATTAATTGAGTTTGATTAAAAATTATGTTTATAGTACACATAAAATGAATGTTATTTGAATTGTTAAACAAATATAAGTCATTCTTTTTAATTGCCAGTTTGCCTTGAGCTATTGCTCTAGTAGGGTTTTTCAAGTTTTTGTTGCCAAATTTGAGTGGGTTCCCTTAATGACCAATAGACAAATTAATGAAACTGTAAACATGTGTAGGTGTTGTAACTAAATCAATATTAAATTTTCATGACAAAATTTGTACATTTCATTTCTGCCTTATTTTGTTTTCAAACGTATTGTGTAATTTAAAAAATTACATATTCAAAGTAATTGTAATTTAATTAATTATATTTAAAAATCCTTGTAATGAAAATGGCAATTTAATTGAAGGTTTTATGCAAGTAATTGTAATGTAATTCATAATGTAAGACCGTAGGCTACTGAGCCGGTATCGATTTTAAATTGTCGATATTGCCGATATATTTCTTTCACGTTTACATCGTCGGGATTGCCTCATAGATTATCTTGAACCGATATTGAGTTTATATCGTCGACATTGTCGACATTTCTTCGAAAATTATATATCAGGAATTGCCAACATTCCAATGTATACGATATTGAACCGATATTGAGTTTGCATTGTTCACAACACAGATATTTTTTTATCGTAGACATCGTAGACAATAAAAGAAATGTACTATGTACACATGATATCGACTCGATGTTGATCATCATTGCGACGATGTTGACGAATTAAACACGAGAGAGGGCATATAGACACCAGATTAGGATGTAGATTGGGTATTGGTCAACATTGAGATGTAACAATGTCGACGATGTAACAGGATCTAGGGTTACGATGAAGACATGATACTGTCTCGATGTCGATCATCATTGCGATGTTGAAAATGTCGACATTGTAAACAAGAAAGAAGGCACATGATGTTGATAAATGTCAATCGTATATTGGTCAAAATGTCAACATCGTCAATAAAACTGGATAACAAGATTAAATGTAAGATATAAGGCACTCAACGTAAACACAACGTCGACTCGATGTTGGTTAACATTGCGCTATCGACAGTCTCGATGACATAAACAAGATATAAAAGTTACGATGTATACGAAGAAACGATGTCGACTCGATGTCGACCAACATTGTAATAATGACGATATCAACGATGTAAACAAAAAAGAAATCGCACGATGTAGACACAGTGTCGACTAAGTAATGATCAACATAACGATGTCGACACTGTGTATAGTTTGGATTACAATTTTCATTGTCACAAATTTTTATTTCACTGTTATCTAAACAAAAATACCTGCATTCCCTGAATAACCATTGACATGCAGTCTATACTTCCAGTTTTCAGATTCGACATAAAAGGTCGAATACTCTGCATACTTCCAAACACAATCATGGTCCATCATTTCTATTCTGAGATATGTGTAGCTATCATTTGTTAATTCATGGATATTCCGGTTACCTAAATTTGGACACATTATATACCCTGAGAAAAGCATTAATATGCCAATTGTAAATTAGGAATATTTTTAATTACGCTTGTATACGTTGTTAAATTAAAATTCCTAGATAAAATACTCGACATTGTTAAAATTTACTTAATTAAAAAATTTAAATATAGTAAATCACAACATCAATACGTTGTAACAATGTATTATTATTTTACAAAAAGGATAAAAAGAATTATCCTCCCTTCTTTTAAGAAAGTATGTATTTCTGCTTCAAGTTTTACCATAATAATTATTTTGTGTTTTCTTTCTGACAAGTATCCTACCTAACCAGAACTCTGACTCTGTAGATCCAAATCCATCTTCGTAGTCTGTCCAGTCTCTCGTAAAATTCTCTGATCCATCAAACCGTCTCTGAATGAGCTTTTTACAATGATAAAAAATATCAAAGGAAACAAAATATAAATCATTTTTTGTAGTACATGTAGGTGTTTTACATGTAAAAGAGTTACATACACTAACTTAGAGAGAGAGAGAGAGAGAGAGAGAGAGAGAGAGAGAGAGAGAGAGAGAGAGAGAGAATTATTCATCGATGTTTCCTCCGATTACCTATGGTAGATATGATTAGCCAATTCATTTTTTGCATTCATTATTATTAGTAATATACACGTTAGTAATCTGAAGCATTTCCTTGAAATAACTTATAAATGTAAAAATATCTTTGAAAAATCACTCATTTATGCAATAAATTCTATATAACGTTAGACGATAAGACACAAGTAAAAGCAACATGTTTCATATTACCATATTATTAATAATCTAGAAAATAACAATGAGAGACAGAGAGACAGAAAGAGACAGAGAGCGACAGAGACACACAGAGAGAGAGTGAGAGAGAGAAAAAGAGAGAGAGAAAGTGAGAGAGAGAGAACAACAGACCATCCATTCATGGTTCCCCTGATTACATAAGGTAGATATGTGTTGCCCATTTGTTAATTTTACAGAGCAATAAAAATCTGTACCTACAAAGAAAAAATAATACAAACTTCAGACAAAAAAAAAAAAAACCAAGCAGTCACCTTATTTGGGGAAAATTGGAAACGTACGCGGTTATAATAAGCCAACCTTCAGCGGTGATTTGTGTAAAAAGTTCCCCTGATCAACAATACAACACATAATATAAGTATTATATATTAACTAAAGAAACCCGTCATTTTTATACTAATACTTTGCCCAAATCATAAATACTACAGGCAAAAAAACTCACTGGAAACTCTTTTAAAGAAACTTATCTTCAATTTCTCTTTAATACATATTATATTCATTGCTGACGTCACTAGCATGTTTTATACATATAGATAAGATCAATGCCGAGAGAAGTGTAAACAAGGAGACCCAAGATTGAGATGAGTGAATGTTATTTAGGACATATTCAGAATAATACGAGCATGAATATTTTGTTTCATCCGGAAGTGTAATAAATTAAGCAGACAGGCATTAATATGGTTCGACCGGCTTTTCCTCTGCCAGTGTGTATAAAAAGAGAAGGGTAAAACACAACCCCACACAATTTAAAATATGAATTTTGCAAACATAAGAAGGATATGATCTAGAAAACTTGAAGAGTCCTGTTAGAAACCATTTGTTTGGTAGGCGTAAATGGAAATTACATAGTATCTTTAGTGAAATTGAAAAAGTTGAAAGAGTTGAGAGAGTTTTCGGTAAATAATGACTTTTTGGGGGGAAAAATATAGTTACAATGTAGTAAACATAAACTAAATACTGGTCAAATTATGGTATCATACGTTGTAATGAACCCCGCAGGAGTGTTACACTTTTTAATTATTTGTTTAGGTGAAATCGTGATTTATTTTTAATTGTCACGTTATGCCATGGCAAGGAAATTTCAAAGAGGGACTCGACTCCGATGCATAAATATAATTCCTAAGTGAACATATTCCATTGTTATTATAGATGCAATTATTTTTGTCTACAAAATGCAATTTTTGTAATGACGAAAGTCTCTAAGATCATCAAGCTTGGAGTTGCCTTAACATACCAGCCTTTTTCGTAAATTTATTTATGTTATCTTAAATATGTGATAGTTTTTATATCAGGTTTACTACGTCCACCTTAGAATCGCTTGAGTTGTAGCCCTATCTAGTGGGTTCACCTTTTATTAAGCTAGGTCGACAGAGCTTTAGTCTTTTAAAACGAATGGTCTCGAGTTCGTGCCTACTTTGGACGTTTCTACTATAAATATAATTTGTTACTTTTGAACCCAACATAATAACCCGCCTAAAGAAATTTTAAATGTGTGAGATCTTTTAAAAGATTAACATTTTAAAAGAAATGAGAAGAAATTGATAGTATGTATATATACTGCCACGCTTTTACTAGCACTACATGAAACTTCATTTTTATCTGTTAAGCTCAGTTGACAGAGCTTTGTTTTTTCAAAACTTAAAGGTTTCCAATTTAAACCTTCTTGTTTTTTGTCGATTTTATATGTAATATTGAATTGTAGAACTCTTCCTTGTTGTCATTTAAAAAAAAAAAAGATCCCAGGAAAAGTACTTGAACGCCCTTAACTTTACGATTTGTGATTAATTCCACAAAGCTATAACACTATAATTTTCAAATGTCAGTCTTTGATTGAAAAAGTTGTCCTTTTCCCCAAATTTTTATTATATTTTTTATTCATTCATACACTTAATCAAATTTTACAAAGATATAGAAAAAGATTTCTGATGAATTTTTTAATCTGTGTTTATTTCAAAACAAAAATCAGAATACACTAAGCCTTTTAATTTTTATTTTTTAGGGAGTGTCAAATGTGGTACGGCAATTCACAATCAAATAAAAAAAATGAAACATGATTTGATCAATATAACAAGGCAATACTATACATTGACAAACTTGAATATAGCTAAATGAAAGTAAAACAGTTTTTGTAAGATCTTACCAATACTGATTCCGGTGAACTAAAAAATCCAAGAAAAAAATTATGAATTCAAATCTTCAAAAATAATATGAATAGCCACCACAGTTAAATAAATAAGAACGTAAATTCTATTCTATGTACCTTCTCATATCTGACGGCTTCTGATATCGTGTGAGATGGTATAAGAGCGGTAAATCCACGCAGAAGACGACACGTTTTTGATATGCTTTCTATGATATCAAACCCAACACACTGTGAACGAGCATTACAAGGCATACCACATTGTAATCGAGCGGAAACTTTCGGATTATCTATCGGAAACTCGTCGAGAATGCACGAATTTGATGTTGTGTTGCCCGATTGCACTGAGCGAAATTTGTTTTCTGCTGTGGATGAATAACACATTGCGAGTTTTTCAGAAAAGGCAAGAAAACAAATTAATAAATAGAGCTTCATGTTGTCTATTGTCTCTTGTCTGTCCATGTGAAGTTCGATTTTATATACTATGGAACTATTCAATATTTCCATAGTTATAACAAAACAAAACACAATTAAAACCTATTTTTAAGGGAACAATATACAACAAATTAGTTTGAAACTTTAATAAAATGTCCTATGTCATTATGTTATTAGAAACTTTCCAGTTTACCTAAAACTATTCATTTAAAGTACATTCTTGTTTACAATTTAAAATATTGATAAACTAATAGTCATCTAATTACGATACACGTAATAACTATCGATTTGAGACATTGTGTAAGATGATCAAAGTAAAGACATAAATGTTGACAAACATGCTTAAAGCTGACTTGAATTCAAAAATACATATTATTTCCCTTTTATCTCCGACTACCGCCATATTAGTTGTCGATTTCTATTGTTCTGCTCATCGCTGCACGCCTCCTATATAAGGCCGAAAGCACTATTCATGCTTCACCGCATTCAGGAATTTCATACACCCGAACACGTTACCTTGGACAAAAAAACTTTTAATAACGCGATTTGAACAAAAATAATATCACACCACTGCACTGGCAAGATATATCCAATAAACGACGAAACAAAACAGACACTTCCAAAATTCCTCGATAATTGTAGACCGTTTTCCTGTGTATGTTATAACATTGCATATGCGCCAACCACACACTGTGGCAGATCGAGCAATGTCAATTATCGCATAGATTTTAGAAACGGGAAGTTTTTGTAGGAATGGATGGAAACGTTGTTACTTTCTTGGATTACTATCATTTAGCAACTACGTTGGATGTAGTGTCGCCGGGGTTTTCAAGAAGATGCAGACGTTATGCACTCTGTATGAACGACACACGTGTTCGATGTGCATGCGAAGTAAGGCAGCATATATATATATATATATATATATATATATATATATATATATATATATATATATATATATATATATATATATATATATATATTGTATTTCATTGATTGTTGTTTTCTTTATTCTTTATTACTACATTTCTTTATTCTTTATTACTACATTTTACTACAATGTGTAGTTCATGCATTTAGAAGTCCGTGCAACGTGAATGCCTCGATCGGAAAGCAATCGACCGTAACTTTCTCAACCGGTATATATACCCCAGTGGCAGAAGAGGAGCGATCGAAACTAATATGGCACCACATCCTTTTATGAATTCATGTCAGCTTTAATTGGTTTTAAAAAAATATTGCAGGCATATAAATTTGCATGTATACTGAACATAAATACAAAACAAGCAACAAAATTCAATTCCTCCCGTTCGAAAATCTGTAGCATGAAATTACTGACAAAATCAATTTACTCAGTTTGAATATACAGTAAAAACAATAACAAGTAGAAAAAAACACCCCCCCCCCCCTAAAAAACCGAAAACAAAACAGAACAAAAAAGAAAAAAACAAAACAAACCTAGGTTTCCGGGTAACTGATTTTAAAATAGTCATGAATAAAGAACATACCAAAGCAATGAACGATGTAAAAATTATCTATTATAGTTATTTGATTTTAAGTTGACATTTTTAAAGCAAAAAAATGCATAAATAACTGTTTGAAAAGTAGAAGAATGTCTATATTTCAACACCAACAGCTAGTTTGTCCTTTGGCTAGGGTAGATTTATGTCTCTTCATGCATGTAGGAATTACCATAAGGAAAAAGAGGGTAACACACTAAGAGAATGTAAAGATACATGTAAAGCTGTAATTTGCAGTGAATGTATACATATGAATGTATAAAGCATTTAGTATCCGATGTGATATTTATGATATATTCAAATGCACATTTTAGCAGAAAAGAGCAGAAAACCTAGTGTGTGTGCATGTATACAATATTTCTTTTTATTGAGGATGTCTTCTTTTTGCGTTAAAAATACAAATGGAAATCATTTCAAAAACGTCTACATGTAACATACTCCACATCTAATAAGCTTCTAACATGTCTGAATATTAAAATGTTAAAAAGAATGGAGTCCTTAAAATATTTCGAAAATATTCCTGTCTTTGTCATAACTGGAGAGTCATTGTCCCAATCTAGTTGGTGTGATTTGTGGAAGCTACCTGTTTCGTATAGGTACATGTATAAGTGGATTACTTAGGTTGATTGGCAAACTATCTTTGTTGTAGCAACTATTACTTAAATGTTTTCAGGACATAAAATGGCGACTAGATTTCTTAGCTAAAGCTTGTGGGATTCAGGATCTGACACAGTTTAATTAAGTTTATATTGATTTTTGGGAGTTGATTTTAATCAACTCTCCTATGCAGTTACTCTGGCAAACCGAAAGTGAAACAGTGTTTGGACCTAAGCACAAATCATCACCGCTGACAATATTAAGTTCTTGAAAATAATCGATAAATTCGATGTAATGTATCTTGAAGCATTGGTTTTTAAGAAACTTATTTATGAATACCTTGAAAATAGGCAGGTGTTAAATAGTACGAACAATTTAGATATTTTATGCAATCGTATGTATTAATACGCCAGAGTTCAATAAAGTCTCGTTCAACCATCGGCTGTCTCCGTCAATCTCCGACAAGCAGAGAGTCATTCTATATTAAGAGGTCGCGTCATCAAGCTATCACGTGACCTGGTGAACATTCCTGTCTGTTGGAGATTAACGGAGACAGCCGATCATCTGGTTGAACGAGACGAGAGTTCACTATTGCTTGAATCCATACATTTTTTTGAATATTTCGATTACTTATACATAGTTTGATGGAATCAATTCTATCTTTAATCATTACACAACACGATTCATACGGGGTTTTTCTCAAAATTCTTGTCGGAAAAGTCCGAGAATTCATATTATTAAAATGTGCGTAATTCAAAGACAGATTATCAACTACTTGCCAAGCAAAGTAACATATCGTTGATTTTAAATTGAATAATAATCGATAAAATAAACTCCCGTCAGTACTTCAGTACTTTGATTCTTCTTCTTGCTTTACAACAATTAATAATCCTATTCTTAGTAATAACATGGTTATAACATTACTCTCAATCAAGGAAATTTTGCGTATTTCACTCTGTTTGGTGCTACTGTAACATTGACTTTTACCTGAAGGTACAAAACTAAATAAATTTAATTAGTTGTAAGATGGTATTTAACATTTTATTTTATATGTTTATATCAATTTGTCACAAATCGCATCTAATTAAACAATTATTGCTGGTTTCACGTTGATTCATATTCCAGAGGAGTATGATATTTATTAAACCCGCATTGACTAAAAAAAAAGCATTAAGTGTATTGCAGTGTAAGAACAGAACTGGTTACCATTCTGTTTAGAAACAGGTTAGCCTTGATTTTTTGGTTTCATTACTAGAGCAGTGTTTGTCATTTTTTAAAACACGCTTTAACAAATATACGTGCACAAGGCACAGTGTTCGGGTTATTAAAATACACGAATGAGAGGCAACTTGATAGAATTTTGAACTTATATAAAGAGTGAGTAACGATAAGTGTAACAATTATTAGTCAGATTTATAGGAAAATAATGTATGTTTGTGAATATATGTCAGCTTGAATAAAACAAAGCTTGCTGTATTTGTCACACCTTGACTTTTTTTGTCTATGAAGTAAAAATTAGTCGAGTTCCAAGAATGATCATTAAATGTTAAAGAAATTTGTTGTTGTTTTTCTATGAAAACGTATTGATCAACAAAAAAGATTTACCGTATACGCAGTTTTTCGTATTTAAGAAAGATATATCCAAACACAGATGTAGGTTAAAGCAGTATTTATTTTCTAGGATTCATTTATTTTTTTTTTTAATAATTTTGTAAAACGTAAACACTTGTGTTGGTGAATATACCAAAGTGTATATGAATGTTTAACAGTAATATTTTACTTATTGTCATAATATGATTTTCAAAAATATATTTTTGGCAACACAATTTATATCTCTCATTTCAGTCAAATTTGTTTTTTTAAAAGGACGTTCAAATTACACAATTAAAATAAACAGCAAGTGCCTGAAACACGTATATATTGATAGATTACTTTTTTGAATTTGTACACAGCGCGGTCAGAATGTTGTACGTGTAGGTATCAAGATAATTAACCATATCATATCAAATTTTATGCACAGAAGCAAATCACTCGGCAGAATCTAGCACTTGACTGTTTATCACACATTGCTATCTTATCTTGCGGCTAGACTTCTTTTTCTTTTACTTGTTATTCTCATTATACCAATTATTCATGACAAGTGCATGACTTTTATTACATGCATAGACCTCGACGTAAGCAAATAACGTTTTTTTTTTCTTTTCCCTCGGACTAAAATTCCACACTTTCGTTAGTTTTAACACAGCAAGTAACTGCATTGCCATCTATGAGATTGATCAACCAAATATATTCCTGTAGTCAGTCAGTAACAAACCTAATAAGTCACAGTGATGCATCAATATTTGCCAGCTTTTTACCTGTCATTGGTAAGAAAAGAACGAAAATTTTAGCTAAAATTACCGTTTTGGTATTATTTTGGATCATATGTACATGTATCAGAAGATATAAAGTGAACACCTATTGTAAAACGTTGACAGAATCTTAACTTGTTGAGTGACATTAATTGATTGGTTCAAAATAGATCAATTGAAAGATTATCAATTTAACATATGATAATAAACAGTATTGTATATCTGAGGGTGTTTGCATGTCTACTCGCAGATTCTAGCTGTATTTTTTTTTATAATTACAAGAAATTGAAGCAAATTCCGATATATGAAGTGATAAACACGTTAGATTTGCATGTGTGTACTGATATTATTTAACAAGAAATGAATGAACACTTTTTTTTCGGAATTATGACGTCAATAGTTCTAAATCATTCACTTGAACAACCTACAGGTTTTAGGATTGAAATAATGTAAGAAATTAAACAAATTTATTTGTTGACCATTTTCAGTTGATTCTAAAAGATTTTTCGTAAAAATAATTTTATAAATACATGCATTCCAACATCTGCTATTGGATCTATTTATTTTAATGAAACATTTCAAAGCATATTTTGTTATATTAATCTTTAATATACAAACAAAAAATAAAACATTTCAAAGCATATTTTGTTATATTAATCTTTAATATACAAACAACCGTTAATTAACAAATATGCAAGACAACAAGAAATATGTAAAAAAAGAAAAAAAAGAACAAACAAAAGTTTACTTTAGATTTCGAAGAGTTGGAAATTTTCAGGGATTGAACTAGTCTCCATTTTTTCGCCCCATACTTCTGAATTCCTTCATTGAGTAGTGAAGTCCTTTCCATAGGTTCCAATCGATGCCATTGGAAGGTTTCGGTTTTTCCAAATTATCCATTTCAGTTTGCATCGTGACAGTATTTGTTACCATCCCAACGTCAAGATTTGGCACAGTTCACGTAATACATGTAGTTATTATTGGCTATTTAACCTTTATGTATTAAAATTATTATTATTATAAGTTATCTTCATCCTTCAAACAATTTCCCCCAACAATTATTTCTGCAATACCTAATAAATCATGCTTGGTACGAAAACCAACACAGGAGAAGATTTATAAAGTCCTTCATCCTTTTAAAATTGCACATGATCCATTTTTGCAAACAATAAGAAAAAAATCACAATTATTATAAGGACGTTAATTGTCATATATGTATATCTATAATGAAAAAAGGTTGCATTTACCAACATTGTAAAATTTAAGTTAGTTTTAATTATATGATATTCGACCATAATATAACTACACGTAACAAAGGAGCTTATTTACTCCAATAGTGGCAGATGGCATAGCCAATCTACAGTTAAACGCCTTTAAATATGCTTTTTGGTGAAACAGGTTTAGTTTCAGCTGCTTTGTATTTTAAAACTACTTAAAATATGCAATTTTTAAAAAATGTTTTGTAAATTGTCTTAAATATCAAATCCAAGAATATGGTTTATAATAAGATTAGAGAATACACATCCACTTATGTTAGCAATTTGCTAATGGGAAACATCAAAACACCTACAATGAAGGTTCGGATCATAAAAAAAGTTACTCAGGAATTTAAAATCTACTAGCTAAATAATTTCAAAGATAGCCCCCCCCCCTCGACAAATGCATTTTTTATCGTTCTAAACTTATGGGCTTTTGGACCATCATCATGACTTCATTTATTGAGTAATACAAACGTTTCAAGTTATTTTAATTGAACCCTTCGGGGGGAAATGGTAATGATAAGGTGTGCCTTGTGACATTCCTTAAACCATTATTTTCCACGCTATCTTCATCTACAGGTTTAAGTTCAATTTAAATTACACAATGCTGACTTCTTTCATTGAGTAATAGAAGCCTTTCCAATAAAACCAGTTGATCCCTTCGGAATAATTTGTGTTTCCATACTCTCCATTAAGATTTGCCTTGTGGCAGTATTTGTACCACCACCCTCCGCGCCATCTTGATCCACAGTTATATCCTTCATAATCATTGTCATTGTCGTACGTAGTAAGGAACATTCCGTCATGGTATCGCATACTGTCTCCTGTAAAATATCGTTCATTTAAATTCGTTTGCGAACTTCTCTTCTAATTCAACGAAACTGTAATTAATCGACTATTTTGCAAACGTTGAAAACTTTGACCTAACAGTAGAATTACGATCACCACATTATACTCAATACCTCTTAAAAATACACATTTGGTTTAAGGAAGAAGTTTTCTATTTATTACCTACACATTCACGAAAGGTTCACACAATACATTAAAAAATAATTACATGTGAAAGGATCACTTTGATCAAATCTGACCATCTTGCAATTGCTTTCGTATAAGGTAAGGTCGATGTCATTATCTATAAGACTATATCCTAAACATACAATGTACTGGGTAGTCTCAAAATAAAGTTGTTCATGTAGCACTGACATGTACAGTTTTTTAAGATTAGAAGTTTTTATTTTTCATTCTTCAGCCTCATTACAATACGTGCATGTAAGAGTTTATTCTTTTAGATATATATTAATATATAATGTAATCTTGATATTGTTTAGCCTGCATTATCTTTATTATTTTTTTTTTTAAATTTAATGGTAGAGAGAGAAAAGAAAAACGAGAAAGAAACAGACAGAGACTGACAGAGAGAGAAGTAGAGAAAGAAACAGACAGAGAGAGAGAGAGTGAAAGAAACAGACAGAGACAGAGACAGAGAGAGAAATAGAGAAAGAAACAGAGACAGACAGACAGAGAAATCTAGAAAGAAACAGAAAAGAGAGAGAAAGAGAGGGATTGTGTGCGTATTTGGGTCTGTAGGTGTGTATACCTGCATTTCCAGAATATCCATCTACATGCAGTCTATATTTAGAGCTGCAAGATTCAACATAAAAGAATGAATACTCTGCATATTTCCAAACACAGTCATGGTCCATCAATTCGATTCTAAGATATGTATAACCATCATTTGTTAATTCATGGATGTTTCGGTTACCTAAACATAAACACATGAAATGATGAACATGTTAATTTTAAAGAGGAATTTTTAATTATTTTTCTCATGAACGACAATAAATCTAAAAATCTGATTAAAGCTTGAAGGATTTTGAAAATATGGTTAAGAAAAATTAAAATAAAGTAAAACGCGTCAACAATACCTTATATTCTGATTTTTTTGTTCTCCTATAAGAATAAATGACAATACATTATCTTCTTACTTTAAGGTTTACCATATTATACGAGGCTTGTCCAAAAAGTTCGTGGACACATGTGATTTCATTCTAAATAACGACGCTATATTTAGAAAAGTATTAAAATATTTTAATATAGACTATACTTATGCATGTGTATAAAATTCAGAACAATGTACATTCTCATAATGTAGTTATCACTACAAAAACATTGCCTGTTCAGGCCGCACGGCCCAGTCTGACGGTTACACGACGTTTTTATAACGTCGTACGTAGCGCGTTGGTTTCTGTTACTTTTCAACGTAGTCACCTTTGCACTGCAAACACTTCTCACACCTTCTTAGCCATGAATCGAACACATCCGAATACCATTTACTGTCGATTTTAGATACAATGGTTCGAGTAGCATATTTAAGTTCATCAGAATTCTCAAATCTTACTCCTCTTAGCTCTGATTTGATGAAAGGAAAAATTGCAAAATCCATCGGAGCAAGATCCGGACTGTATGGCGGGTGTTCAAAAAGATTGAATCCTAGGGGTTCGATTTCCAGACACGTGGAAGCTGCCGTATGTGCAGGTGAATTATCTTGGTGTAGGATGATATTTCCAAGGTCCACAGCCATGGCAGGGCGTTTTTTCTTAATTGCCTTAACTAAGTCGCGGCGTAACACCTGTAATAAATAAAACCAATGTTTCGTTTGGTACACTGTATGTGGCTTTAGAATATGTGGGTTTATTAATATATAGTAATTAAATAAATCAAAATTAAGATTAAAATGTCCGGGTATTAAATTTATGAATTACGATATGCTAAATGTAGCGAAATGGACGTTTTTAAATCTGTAATTACAATTTAAATGTGATGAAATGGGTAGTTCTCTACCTTGGAGTAGTATGCAGCATTCACCGTCTGACCGGAGGGTACCGCGTGGACCAAAATCATTCCGTGCCGATCAGCAAAGAATATGTACATTTGTTTACCCACGGATTTCGCAACCTTCGCCTTTTTCGGTGCTGGTGAACCCCGGTGTTTCCAAATGCTGGATTCTGTTTTTGTTTCTGGATCAAAATGATGCAGCCAAGTCTCGTCCGTAGTAATGATTCTGTCAAGCCACTTCTCTCCTCCTCTTTTGAAATTCTGTATGAAAGCCTTACTTGTCTGCATTCGTCTTTTTTTGTGCTCATCGGATAAAAGTCTGGGCACCCATCTTGCGCAAACACGACTCATACAGAAGTCTTCAGTAAGGATATTTAAAAACCGAAGATTTGCTAACATCACTTATTGACGCGACTTCTCTTAACATCAAACGTCTGTCCTTCATGACAATGTCATGAATGCGGGATTTCGTTTTATCGTCACAAAGCAAAGGCCTTCCACTTCTTTCAGCGTATTTTAAAATCGCAAACTCCATCCGAAAATCGTTTGTGCCACTTGTAGACTAGTGATCTTGATATGTGTCGATGCCTTTTTGTGTTCTCCATCATTTGTTTCGTTTCGATAGGTGTTTTCCCGGAGTCTACGCAGAATTTAATGATGGCGCGCTGTTCCATGCGATCCGCCGACGTCGCTTTTTCTGGCGTTTTCAAAGACATGTTCTTGCCGTAAACTCCTTGTAATATCCTCTGCTCAATTAACAACGGCTTTAAATGACGTATGAAAATGACATTCACAATTCTGACTACGTCACAGTTGAATATTTTGACGTTTTTACCCGTATTAAAGATACTGTTAATATTCTTATCTGAAAACTCAATCTCGAAGTTTTGACAATTTTGACAATGGGCCGTTCGTGCTTTTCGCGACACTTTAATACAGTAAAATTTAAGTTTAATTTTAATGAAAACATTCAAAACTACTTTAATCTGATTTGGAATTTTATGATAAATATGTTGGTATACAATATGCATATATAAAACGTTTAAAATGACAAAAACGCGATTGTCCACGAACTTTTTGGACAGCCCTCGTATATTTGTTTAATTTTTTCTATCAAGTATCTTACCTAACCAGAACTCCGACTCTCTAGATCCAAAGCCGAATCCATAGTCTGCCCAGTTTCTCAAAAAAAGTTTTGATTCATCAAACTGTCTCTGAATGAGCTTTTTACAAAAAAATTAAACAAACCAAACAAAATATAAACTGTGTTTATGAGTAGGTGTATGATATCAATTTCGCAACAATTAATGGAGATAGATAGATAGATAGATAGATAGATAGATAGATAGATAGATAGATAGATAGATAGATAGATAGATAGATAGAAAAAAAGAAATAAGGAATAAAGAAAAAGAAAAAAATCTTACCATCCATTTATAATTTGCCTGATTACATATAGTATTTACAATTAACCCATTCGTTAATTGCACTGAGCAAAAATTATCCGTTCCTACAAAAAGGTATGTTTAATGACGACTTTTTAAGAGAAAAAAGTATATGGTTATGCAAATATAACATTTTGAGAACAATAAACTCTTCAAATTGAATTCAATTTTTGTGAGATTGTCAATCATCATAACATTATGATGTTATGTTTATACACACTGGCAGAGGAAAAGCCGGTCGAAACATATAAATGCCCTTCTGCTTAATTTATTACAAATCCGGGTGAAACAAAATATTCATTCTCGTATTATTCTGAATATGTCCTAAATAACATTCACCAATAGCATGGAAATGGGGCGATGAGGAATCCAAGGCGTTTGAGTGCATCAAGGAGAAATTGATGTCATCACCTATCCTTGCCTATGCTGACTTTGACCAGCCTTTTATCCTTCACACAGATGCATCTAGTAATGGTTTGGGTGCTGTGTTGTACCAGAGACAGAATGGTGAGAAGAGAGTAATTGCTTATGCAAGTCGTGGGTTGCGGAACAGTGAAAGACATTATCCAGCTCATAAGCTAGAATTCCTTGCGCTAAAATGGGCTGTCACCGATAAATTTCACGACTATCTCTATGGCAACAAGTTTGATGTGGTAACTGACAACAACCCACTCACCTATGTCTTAACCACCGCGAAGCTTGATGCTACAGGCCACCGTTGGTTAGCAGCCCTCAGTAACTTCCAGTTTTCAATCTACTACAGGAAGGGTACAAACAACGCTGATGCAGACGGCCTGTCTAGACGACCAACAGAGGAAGTAGAAGTCAGCCCCAAGGTCATCCAGTCCATTTGCAGTGCTTATATGGCAGACCGTGAAAGTTGCCCTTATTTTGAGAATGTATTCCTTTCAGAGGAGGAGGAGGAACCAATTTTTGTGAGATTGTCAATCATCATAACATTTTAAGAGACATATTTTCTCTTATCTATTATCTTTAAAATGTCACCATGAAAACGCGCGAACGGCTGCACATTTTAAAATGTAATTTAAAAAATCATATACCCAAAAGTGTTACTTTCAAAATGTCACATTCTAATCTAGATATGTATAGTAAAACACAGTTATAACGAACACGCTTATAGTGAATTGACGCTTACAGCGGAGTGTTTTTATTCCCCGTGACTTTATTACATGTTGTAAACTTGACGGATATTACGAATTACGCATATAACGAAGTAAAATTGAACGTCCCTGGGACTTCGTTATAAGCGTGTTTTACTGTAATAGAGACGAACAGACAGACAGACAGAACGATAATATTTCTAAGTTAAAAATTAAACATCTTACAAAATACATAAACTTGATTCTCTCTAATATCTTTCTTTACCTCTGAAGAGAATTGACGTGTCTGTAAAATATGATTTGTGTATACATGTAATTTGACCAAATGTGTAAAGGATAAATACTACTTTTTTTGCTGAAAATATTGCGCGAGACTATTCTAACGTCATACGTCAAAATCTATTTCCTTTGCTTGCGAATCTCGACTCAATATGAAGGAACGGAAGCATAAAAAAATTATACGGAGTCGCACCATAGCTTTTGCGATACTCAAAACTTGTCTATAGAACAATTTCAAACTAAAAAAAAAAAATACGAAGCAAAAATATGAGTTAGCAATTTCCAAAACATAGATTTCGATTATATAATTCAAGTGGTGCAATTGGAAAAATCTAAAGTCCAAAGTGTCAATTTTAAAGATTTCTAACTTTGGATTATTTGCTACGGACCATTTCAGAGCCTTTTTACGGAAACGAATACCCCTAAACATTTTAAAAAAGGGGAATAACTCAACCCGGATGTTACGATTTCTCATCTTTTTGTTTCTTAAAAACTAAATTTAATTTACAATACACCCTGACAATTTGAATGAAATCGGATGACAAACAAAAAAAGTTATTAAGGTTTAAAAAACGTCTAGAAGAAGAATACCAATAATGAAGAATTATCATCAGAATCAGTACAAGGTCTTCCGTATGAAACGGAAGACCTTAATAAATAATTCAAAGAAAAATGTAGACACCTTAACTTTTCGAATCTTTCTATCGTATTTTTTTTGCATAAAAATATACACTTAACATAAAAAGATTCATATTTAATGAGATACTGTTTAACATTAATTTGAGTATAAGTAAATTTCATCAGAACATGATTGAATTCATACTAGACAATAAACAGCTTTTAAGGTAATGGGAGTTTCATTCGAAGGAAAGAGACACATGTTTACTTTAAATGCTTTTTTAAACAGTTTAAGTTGTTTGGTTCAAGTGTTAATGCATCATCTTAATTTGGCAGAAGCAATTTATTTTTACGTCAGGTAGTATTCAAGATACTATTAAATGTACTGAAGCGTGATTAATATTAACATTTTCTAAAAGCTTTTCAGGGGAAACAAATCCACAAAAATTGATATCAGCAGTTATTTGATTTTCTATCAAAACTTGAAAAAAAAATATTTTTATCAAATAAACACGACGTTATTCGTGTTTTCAAGAAATTGTTGATATGCTGTATGCTTTTAATGAGCATTATCAAGTTCGCGATAAATTAAGTGTGGTCAAAAACTACCTATCCTTTCCCCATTAGCAATTTTTCAACAACAGTTTCTTTTAATAATAATGAAAAATAAATACACTTATCCTCACAGTATACATGTAACTCCACATTCATGTAATTGTTTTAAAAAATGAAATTAAAAATTGAAGATTCCTCTTTATTAAGTGTTAAAATTATACATTTACATGTATATTTTCCTAGATTTTTCAAATACGACACAGAGTTTTAAAGCTACGATTAATGAAACTAATGTGCCTTATTCCAATTCAATATCGATTGGTTGCACATTAAACGAGACAAGTTACTGACAAACACGTTGATAAAGCAAGATTATCAACAGTCTCGATCAAAGTCATCATTTCGTAAGTTTTATATGCTCGATACAAGGACCTTGTCAGCAAATGCAATCTACCGCTAGGTTGAATGCAGACTGTCAAGGAATTGTCATGGAATGTTTTGGTTTTCTCGATTACGACAATATGCACAAAGCGTGCAGGTGTGATCAGTCAGCAGATGGTGTTCGTTCTTCTATCATGATGGCACCTGATCCTACCTCTTGTGAAGGTCCGTGTGTTGTATTAATCCTATTGACTTTTGATTTTGAACAATGTTCGTTGTCGCCGCATTTTATCTTCTTATTAAGATATGTTTGATTCACACTTTAAGAATCAGCCTATATGTCATGCGAAACAAAAGATAATAAACATCAAGTGGATTATCAAAGGAAGAGAAAAGGTTCAAACTGAAATGTGAACACATATTCTGATGATAGGCAACTTTGAATCTGAATAATATGTTAAAAACGGTGTTATATTTACAGTGTAGCCTCAGTTATCCGGACGTTTTCGTTCCCAAGTCAAATCGTCCGGATAGGTGAAGTGTCCGGATATCTGAAATGTGTCTATTGTTGTCACAAATGATAAAGTATTAGTTTAAACTAATGAGTGTTAATACTGTTTTCTTTCCCTTTCATACACAGTAGCAACAAATTAAAGTTGTCTGTTGAAATTCACCTTTTTAATACAATATTATGGAACACCGTTTTACATCGTTAATTCAACAGAAAAAATATTAATTGGACTATAATAATAACCGAATTTAGCTAAAATCCTGTGATCAGGGACATATATATTATCAGGGTAAGTACGTCCCTGGTGTGATAGCTGCTAATTTACCTTAAATTTTTTTTATTGTACGCTTCACGACACGCCAATTTCCACAAAATTGATGATTTATTTTTTAAAACTCATTTTTATTCTTCAAAAACGTTTATTTGTTTGTTAAAATTAAACATTTCTAACTATAAATTTACACCGATGCACTTACAATGAGTTAACATGCTTTCATTTTGTTTTCTAAGTCTACTTCCGGTTTTGAAATAATCTAACAATGCATTCATGAGACAATCCGTTTAAGATAACTTCTTTGAATATATAAACCACCAAGATATGTAAAACTTTGAAGTTTTTTTTTTAATTAAATTTGCACATTCTTCTTTTGAATTAAGAGGAGATTTAAAAAAAAAAAAAACACGAGATAACGATACCAAAGCCTTGTGTAGTGAGGTATTGTTTATCCTGTCTGACTATAAGCATTGTCGGCAATTGGAAATAAGAGATTTTATAAAAGCTACTCGTGAGGTAACACCTGAAAAAAGATGTGAAACTAAATGACAGAAGTAATGAGTGGGGTATCGTAATATTTTTTTCATCTGGTTAAATAAAGCAAAATTGATAGCTGAACTGTGTTTTGTGGTAAAAAAAAAAAAAGGCCGTCTGGGTCCGAAACGCGGATTTCCGGATAAATGAGACAAAATAAAGTATAAAAAATATGTTCCCAAATAAAATCGTCCGACAACTGAACGTCCGGATATCTGGCGTCCGGGTATCTGAAGTCCCACTTATATATATATATATATATATATATATATATATATATATATATATATATATATATATATATATATATATATATATATATATATTATTAAATGATTACTTTGACAGATCTAAAAATAAGTTTTCTTAAATCGCATTTCAATTATTTTAAGTGCTTGAAATAATAACACACTATCTGGAAAGAGTGCAAGTCTGACAGCGATTGAATCTTTTATTCTAGTTTACAAACTCATTAAACAAAAATGTATATACGTACGTGAAAAAATTTTTTATCACATAAAACATTTCTTTCATACAAATAAAGACAGATTTTAAAAATACTAAACCAACCTTTTAAGAAAAAAGTGATAAGACAACTCAATGACTGACCGATAAATTTTCTACATTTGTGAACTTTAGGGTTTTCGAACCATCATTCTGACTTCCTTCATTGAGTAATAGAAACCTTTCCAGTAATACCAATTGATCCCTTTGGACTTTATAGTGTTCCCATACTCCCCATTAAGGTTTGCCGTGTGACATGTGTGATACCACCAGCCTCCGCGAAAAAGTGATCCACAGTTAACAGTCCCATTGTTATCATTGTCATTGTCGTACGTAGTGAAGGACATTCCGTCATGGAGCCATAAACTGTCTCCTGGAATACAGAATAACGAAAATACAGAAAAACGGTTTGAAGAAAAAAAATTCAAATCAAGATCGTGTCCTTACTATTGTAAAGATCTTAGGAATATATACGCTTTCCAATAAGTTGCAAAAAAAAAATGTGAATTTCGAAATAACAGTAGTTTAACAAAATCCAGGTATTAAACTTAACACCAAAAATATGTGTTTGGTCTAAAGTACTTGATATCTATAATTATATAAATGATTTCTAATACTTATCAATAAATCTTAAAGTAAAACATTTTTTGAAAATGTTTCGTACAGTCATTCAACTTTAACTTTGTTTCAACCTTATTATAACATATTAATTAATGTGCATCTGCCTAAAGTTTGTTGTTAAACTAAATAAGTTTATTTTTATTTTCCTTTTAAATCATTTAGAAACCTGCATTAATTTCTTTTGAATGAATGTAATATCTTTTTACTTTTAAAATATTTAATATATTTGGTAATTGTTTGATTCATATTGCCTGAATAATCCAATTAAACTATTGCTAATAACTCTTAAAAAGTTCTTCTATTTTTTAAAAATGTGCTGTCATAAGCATAATCACAGCATAATAAAATTAAAAGACCTAAAACGAAAAAGAAGACAACTGTTTTTGTAGGTAAAACAGTTTTTTTTTTAAATCGGCATGATTATATATTAGCGAACGAGATACTGTAGAATTCAAAATGACGATTTGAATATAAGTGAATCTAGCGTCGACAGGTATTCACAGTCACCAATATTAAATTGATTTCACATGATATGAACTAATTTACCTGCATTTCCTGAATAACCATTGACATGGAGTCTATATTTGAAGCTGCCAGATTCCACATTAAATGTTGAATATTCCGCATATTTCCAAACATTGTCATGGTCCATCAGTTCTATTCTGAGATACGTATAGCCATCATTTGTTAATTCATGAACATTCCGGTTACCTAAACGTATACATTATTTTTCGTTAAAAGAAAATATATATTGACAATTTCAAAAAACCATATGTTTGTTTCCGATAATAAACTTATGATAGAGTTGGATGAAATCAAGTAAACTGATTTTAATTGCTTGGAGTTGAACTATTTTTTATGAGGTATACGTTAATTTTCCAATCAAAGTAGGGTCTGCTATGGTAGATCTAGAGCTGACCTTAAGTAGATATTAGTGAAATACGCTAGTTTTCCAATCAAACCAGGGTCTGTTATGGTAGATCTAGAGCTAAGTAGTTACATGTATCAGTCATATAAACACATAAAGCAGACCCTGATTTCATCAGAAGACACTAAAATTGCATTGAAAGGAACCAGATGTATCTGCATATTTGTGATTAATATTTGGACTTATGGGCAGTTATAAAAGACGTGTCTGCTTCAACTTAGTGTGTAAAGCGGAACAAAAGGGTTGGTTCCAGTCAAGTTCATTGCAGACTCAGAGCGCACTCAGACCAAATTTTCTAATAATGCAGAACCCCTACCAGATAACCCCAAGCGGATAAAAAGAGGACCGAGGGTCAACTTTTTGGGATCGTTTTAGTGTTTGGTTGTGTGAAGTCGTTACTGTTTTAATAGATTAAAGAATCAATAACACGAAATTAAGATTGCCATAAAAAACATAAATTAATAAAAAAAAAAACCATTATGATGTATGATATGCATTATTACAAAATGATAACATGAATATACCAAGCCAAAACTCGGATCCCAAGCATCCAAAACCGTTTTCATAATCCGCCCAGTCTCTCGTGAAATTCACTGATCCATCGATACGTCTCTGCATGAGCTTTTTAATTTTTACATCGAAAAAAAAATGACAAATGAAGTAAAAGACACCATTCCTAGTGATATAAAAGACAGAAAAATCACGCTTGCGTTCTTGCAACTTTACAATATTACATTATTGTGTTTTAATGATAACAACATCTATATTCTTGGTTAATTTGTTTTTATTTATTCATTGAGAGAGAGAGAGAGAGAGAGAGAGAGAGAGAGAGAGAGAGAGAGATACCGTCCACTTGTGGGCCCCTTGATTACAGAGTGTAGATATTTCAATTCCATTTGTTAATTGTATTGTGCAATACGAGTCCCTCTCAACTTAAAAAGATTCAGAATATTGAGAGTTAGATATAAAACATGAATAAAGAATTTATTATATAATTAATAATAATTATTAAAATTGTATAAGGTTATGATAATTCACTGTTGTTGAATTAAGGTACATTAGCTTAGCTTAACTTTCATGAAGAAAAAAAAGAATGTTTTGCACGGTTTTTCTGTAAACTATCACAAACTTGAGAGTTATTTTGATTAACTCCGAACTCCACAACACAAACTGCTTTAAAGTCTGTATATGTAAATGAGAAAAATGGAAGGAAACATTATTTTTCGTATTGCTTGCTATATGATAATTTTTTCTTATCTTAAAAATGCCGATGCAAATAGGAAGATAAATTATTTTAATAATGTTTACAATTTTGTGAAGCGCAAAAAAGATATATTCGTTAGCGTATCAAAGATTAAAACACCACATATATTGTAAAATGATAAAGCTGATTGAATTTGATGAAGTAAAATTTTATAGTGTTATTTGGCAAGCATAGAGTGAGTTAACAGCCTCATCTATAAACCAGGTATATTTTTTGGCATTTCAGATATGTTCTGTTTTATTTATTTGCTGATTAAAACTGTTGCAACTTTCACATATGACATTCACGGAATTTACCCATGCCATCATTATTAAAAAACACCTCAAGCACACAACATTCATTTTTTTTAAAAAGCAAAATTTTTTTACCAGTATTGGTTCCTGTAAGCTATATCAAACATCAAAAACTATGATATAAAAACCCCCAAAATACATGTACATTTTTATTACAAGTACGAAGGTTGTCCCAAAATAACGTACAATGTCTTTTCCGATCTTCTTGAATATTAGTTTTATTTAGTGTGCTCATTATTGAAATTGTTAAAAAATGTTATGCTTTTTATTATAAAATTGTATATGATTTATAGATTTAATAAGATAGATAGAAAGATAGATATATAGATAGATAGATATATACTAGATAGATAGATAGATAGATAGATAGATAGATAGATAGATAGATAGATAGATAGATACCTTTTGATATTGAATAACTTGTTTTGAAGTTTTATGTGATGATTTCAAAAAATCAAATCCAAACAAAAGACGACATTGTTTCGCCTCCTCTCCAATGATTTCCATTCCGATACACAGGTCAGAAGAGCTGCACAGTAATCCACATTGCATTTGTGCAGAAGTTGCTGAATTGTCTACAGGAAATTCGTCTATACTGCACTCAGATGATGAAATCCCGCCAGATTGTACACGAACAAAATTATTGACCGTAATGCGTGAGAAAACAAAGGGACACACTTCAATAAAGGTAAGAAAGTAGCCTAACAAACAAAACTGCATAGTTACCGTCTAATATTTTCCCGATTTCAAATTTCCAATCTAAGTGTATATGCCAATTGCATTGATTTCGTTTTGTGGCGGTTTCAAATTCCTCTCCGTAGATTTATATGATTTCTATGTTTGAAAAATTGTGTGTATCTCATTTATCAAATAATCAAATAAAATAAAATTCATTTGAAGCCTCCGTCCTATATCATTTGTCATTTAAAATATAACAGAGTTTTGTTCACAGACAAATTCATTCCTTTGATCATATTGCTCTAAGGAAGATTAGATGATTAAACAAACATTTTTTATGTATACAAAGTTTTTAATGTTTTTACGTTGATCAAGTAATGAACTAATATTTATTCAGGTCTTTTGTCTTCGGGATTTTGATTGTTTATCAAAGGAAGCTTAAACAAAAACGCAAACTACAAAAGCCTGCATGGATCGAATATTTATTCGTTACATTATCTATTGATACTTCAAAGAATGAGCATCCTGTCCAAAGCTGCACAAAGTAACATTGGACATAAGACATCAAAAGCACCTAAGATGTGTTTAAAAGATCTGGGTTTTTGTTAAAATCAACATTTGAATTAAATTTGAATATAACAACTGTTCACAAAAATATCCTTATTATTGCTCAAGTTTATTTTGGCATGACTAGGATCCACGTACATGTGACATCATAGTCAACAAAACGACAAGGATGGAATTTAAAATAAAACTTCTGTTTATTTTTTTTTTTAGAATACCATTTGACCGAGTTTTTATAAAGATATTTGTTCAAAAACTTTCAAAAATTAATTTAAAATGCATTTATACGAATACCAAAACTTCTTAACAATATATATTTTAGCGAATACATGTATCATACACCGTAAAAAAAAATGTAAAAGCTGTTCTTTTCGCAGTGCAACGCACAAGATGTGAGTAGGCTATGCTGAATTTCAAGTGATATACGGGGTACCGTTGAAATACGAAATCTTGCAGATCAATTTAAGTTTGTTTAACTGTATTGTATGTTTGGTAGTTCCTTTTAAATTCCCCTCACTTGTAATTTTTTTAATCACAATAATCAATTATAAACAATCGATAACTATATTTCTGCGGATGATAGGTTTAGAAAATAAGAGTACATTCGAAATACATGTAAGCCAAAAAAGTTCAACATGCATATATTTAAGATATCTAAAAAACACACTGAGAATTCATCTGACCGTGTCAGATGTTTTGGTCGTTTGGTGTACACAATTGATTTGGTCGAAAAAAATTTTAAAGAAGTAATTACTTTTTACAAAGAAAAATACTTTGATTTTTAAGAGATCGCTGGCAGAAAATAGATATGTAAAAATTCTTTTCCAAAAAAAAATCTAAAAGTTTGTTTCCACTTTCCGCTGTATTTCTTTATTTTTCAACACAATGGGACACTTATTATGTCACCAGGTTAACAGGTGGGTGGCTGTCTGTCAAAATACCGGTTCTTATTTGCTCGATGGTTAGAGCACTGGCACGGTATGCCAGAGGCCCTGGGTTCGAAACTCCGTCGTACAAATCCCATGGTCACTCCCTGGCAATATGTTTTACAACTTTTCATTTACTCGTAAAGATTTAATGGTAAATTTGAGGACAAAGTTCTACCAAGAGGCCAGGAGGTGTAACATTTATCCAAAACCAGAGAATGTAGCATAACAATTGCTGGAATCAAAATATTTGGTAAAAAATAAAACACTTAAATAACTTTCTAAATGTTCATGAATCGAAGCTATGAATATTGTTATGATTATTTAACTTATATTAAATAATTTTAAGGTTTCCAATTCATATAGACCATATTTTGTATCTGAAATATAAATGAATGGTCCAAAAACTATTTTGTTCCCTGTGTTTGCTATTTGCAATTCAAAATATAGCATGAAATAAAAAACCGAATCAAAAAGTATTTCGTGTATTATGCCTTTGGTGAATGAATAACTGCATGCATGTGTACCTTTCAATTACACATTCACATGCATGTGGTAAAAGGGTAAAAATTGTTTTCATCTTTTGCGTATAAAGGGTCGTAAAAACTTCTTTGTACATAAATTAAAGTTAAACGTAATGAAAATGAGAGTCAGAATCGTGAAAAAACCTTTTAAATTAACTGACTTTGTAAAGATTGACGTATTGCATTCAACCACTATTATTAGTTCGGACGTCGTACAGGTTTTATTTCACTAAACCGATCCCACGCAATGATGATGCTGGTCACAAGCTGGTACACGTGCGAGGACATCTTGTTAGTAAGAACGCGCCTTTTTCACGGTTGTTAGTGGACCTTATCACCAGCAGCACTATTGATAATTAGAACTGAAACCCAAAAATAAATCTTTATACATGTAACTTCATACGAAATATGCATGTCGTTTTGAGTATTATTGATAATTGAACGCGGCTTCGGTAGGTCGACTGTTAAAGTTATCCCACAATACTACTTTACAATCAAATTTCAAAATACACTTAACTTAAAAAGACTATTGTTCAAGAAAAAGCATGTGATTCCATGGGTCTTACAAGGAAGTTCATTGGATAGTATCAGATTTTTTATCGACTTTTAGACTTTGCTCTCAATTCATTGGGTAACAAAGGTACGATTTTAGTCAAAGCGACCCGGGTGAGAAAACCGAATGAAGAATATCATCAAATGTCCGCAACTTTAGGTCAATGCATTTTAACTTTGATGGGAATGGATGATGCTAGTACGATGTTCGGTTTAATACATATTTTTTATATTTTATTCATATCTCTTTACTTCTATTTTTTTTCCCTATACATAGAGCTCAGTAAGGACGTTTTAATATTAGTTTAATCCCAGATACACCGAATATTAGAATTAACAACAAGCAAATAAACAAGAGAATTTATTTCCGATAATAAGACAGTAATAACATTTAGTGGCGAGTTTTGTCACAATCTATTTATACAAAGCAAGCCCATACCAGCGGAACCCAAGGAATACTACCCACCTACAGGGGTGACCTCCCCTGGTCACTGGCGCGATAGTACCCCCACAGGCGACTGTGGTGGGAACAGTCCTCTAGGTGCC
Source organism: Magallana gigas (assembly GCF_963853765.1). Taxonomy (NCBI): domain Eukaryota; kingdom Metazoa; phylum Mollusca; class Bivalvia; order Ostreida; family Ostreidae; genus Magallana; species Magallana gigas. The sequence goes on from NC_088862.1 coordinate 25,724,351, forward strand.
CACCAGAGTGACTGCCACAACCCAAGGAAGAAATCAAGTTCTGACTCGGGCCCTAACTCTTACCTGCCTCCCCTGGTATAACCCACCTGGGGATAACACACCCCACAGGGGTAGGCCCCCCCAAGCTTGCCCTTGGCACCAAGGGTCAAGCCGGTCCTTCATGTACCAATGAAGTGACCCCTGAATCCTCCCCAGCACTGAGGATGGATACCCCCCAGAGTTTTGAGACAGACATTAGAGAAATCCTCCTTCGTGGTAATCCCCGGATTCCGCCAAATGAACTTGTCTCTACGAGTTCACCCGCCACTAAATCGCGATGCATGTGTATGTTTAAACTGCAAATTATTTCACCCACCAAGCCTTACCATGAAAATTAATGTCAAAGTGCACTGCATAAAGGAACAAAATTGAACATACTACTATTTATTGATCATCTGGGAATACAGTGATGTTAGATGATGAACACACCATGGTTTCAAGGCCCCCCTGAAGGCTGTTGAGGAATGCTGCATTGCCCAAATCATTAAGATGTGTTCCGTCATAACGGAACAGCTGCTTTTGCGCAAAAGTAATTGTTGGGTGCCTTATGACCAGACCCCCCTCTTGTCTAAGAAATTGCTTTACAGCACGATTTACAGCTTTGCGTGTAGCATCAACCTTACTGGCTGATTTTGCATTGTGCCAGTACAATCGTGGTAACATATCTGACCAAATAATAGTCAAACCTGTGACCAACACTTTACAACGTAATAAAGAGCATTTAACGGTATGAATTAGTTCAACTCCACACAAAATGCCAAGGTCATTAGAACCCAAGTGTACTACCAGGTAGTCTGGTGGTGGATTAGACTTTAACTTATTGTCGAAAAGAGGGTCAAAGTCCTTCCATCTCATTCCCCTTACTCCAAACCACAAAATGTTGATGTTCTTGTCTTGTAGGGTAAGATGTTTTCCTCCCGGCCGAACACAGGCACTTCGTGCAGCCCAGTACACGATGGACGATCCCATGACCCATATAACTTTCTTACATCCTGTAAATCTTATTATTTGTTAATGTAGGGACAATAGAAAAAGTGAACAGTAACAATAAGCTACAAGCGAACTTATATGTAGCAGTATTAAAACCTAATATATGAAGCATAAGACTCCGACTTCCAGCGCCCCCATTGTTTAATAACTTGATCAGGGATGCCCCTCATTGCTGCCTCTGTTGCAGCCCCAATACGAAAGGAATGAGACTTAAATCGCCCGATCTTACCCTCACAGAATTGCAATGATTTGGCAAGTATGGCTGAAAACTGATAACGTGTCAAGGGTTTGCCATCAAAATGAACTAAGAATTGACCTTGACCTAAACCCTGAGCTCGAACCTTTAAATAATTTACCACTGCCATAACAGGGCATGCCTGACCTGTAGTTTCTGACAAAAATAGGGTAGAGGAATAGCCTAGTTGGTCGGTCTTTGATTGTCTAATTGTGACTTTAACATGTTTATACCCATTAGCCTCAACAATGGCAATATCACCAAACTGCAAAGGTCTCAAGTCCCGACTTTTGAGTGATTTGCTGGTTAATTCCCCTACTCTCAAGAATCCAAAAAATGCCAAACAGAATGCAGCCCTAAATAAACAAATTTCATAACTATTAAGACAGACTTTTTCTAAAGCCTGGAGCAGTGTAGTCAGGATATTAAAAGTAATCGGGGCCCGGGTGTCGTGTGTTGGGTTTTGTCTGGCTGCCCCTTCTAACAATTTAGTGACTATAAATGCCTTGGTAATGTCCGTGAGACCATGAATTTTGTACATGTATGACAAACCCGATATATAAGTTCTAATAGATCCAGAGGCTTTCCCTTCTGCAGACAATGAAGCTATAAATTGAATGATATGCTCGAGAGGAGCTGGCCATGAAAGAGGTAACCCATACAAGTACCTGAAACGATTGAAACTATCAAAAGCTGTTTTATATGTTTGCCATGTACTCTCCGCCATAGAAGCCATTAAGAGTTTATCGGTTTCCTCTGTCAAAACTGCCAAATCTCTGGGGGTAGTGGTGTTGGTGTTGGGTCTGCATATGGAGCCAAAGCCCGAAAACGTGGCCACTGACAACGAGAAATAGAGTCTGCAATTGCATTGTGTTTAGTGTATATGTACTCTGCCTTAAATGTAATGTTAAACTTGAGGGTATACAGCACCAGTTTCCTGACCAATGACATAACCTCAATAGATTTAGATGTTTGTTTGTTTACTATATACACCACTGCCTGGTTATCAATATGAAATAAGATCTTCTTGTTGGCCAACAAAGGACCCCAGACATGTAATGCAACTACCACTGGAAAGAGCTCTAAATAAGTCATGTCCTGCAGCCTACCTAATTTTACCCATTGATGTGGCCACCTTCCAAAAGCCCATTTGTTGTGAAAGAAAATACCAAAACCCCCCGACCTACCACCTGCACTATCTGTAAAAAACTGAATTGTATCATTTGAAACCCAGAGCCTACTAGGAAAGAGAGTAATACCGTTGTACTGATTCAGAAAATCTAGCCACATTTCTAGGTCTAACTTCATCCAGGAAGTAACTATAATCTTGGATTTAGCCTGTTTTACACCCACTGTAGCATCAATCAGTCTACGTATGAAGGCCCTACCCGGTGCAACAACCTGGCATGCAAAATTCAAAAGCCCTATTATAGACTGCAAATCTTGTAAGGTAATTGTTGGTGTAAGTATGGTGGTTTGAACTTTGGTCCTGAGTTCGTCTAGTTTGCTTGCAGGTAAGCGCATTTGCATAGCTACTGTGTCGAGTTCAATCCCTAAAAAAGTTAAACATGTAGTAGGCTCAACTGTCTTGTCGTCAGCAATCGGGACACCAAGTCTAGCACAAATGAGGTGGAAAATGTGTAAAGTATGTTTACATATAGAGTCATCTGACCTCCCTGCAAATAAAAAATCATCCAAGTAATGTATGATGTTTTGACTACCAGATTTCTTGGATGTTAGCCAATGTAAAAATGTACTAAACTTGTTAAATAACGCACATGAAAGCTTCGAACCAAAAGGGAGGCATTTGTCAAAATAATATTTGTCACCTAACTTAATACCTAAAAGATCAAAGTCGCCCGGATAGATAGGTAATAAACGAAATGCACTCTTGAGGTCAGTTTTGGCCAACAAAGTACCCTGCCCCAGTAACTGGATCATCAGTACAGCTTCATCTATGTTACTGTATTTAACCTTGCAAATGTCTGGGTCAATAAAATAGTTAACCGAGTTAAAATCTGGGTAGGATAGGTGATGGATTAGACGAAAATCCCCATCCTTCTTAGGTACGAGGCCAACAGGTGAAACTCTAAATGTGGGGAAAGGAATTTCATCAAAAGGACCAGCCATCCTACCCAAGCTAACCTCCTTATCTAACTTTTGCTGCACTATATGAGGAGCATCCCTGGCTGATTTAAGGTTTTTTGCTTCATAATAAATTCTTGGTCCAGCATACTGTAATGGAAAACCAAATTTGAAACCTCTTACCAATTGAAGTTTGTCATTCTGAAACGGGTATGAATCTAACTCAATACATAGGTTATTATAAACAATGGGTGTTGAACCCAGACTATACAGGGGGATGCATCTGACAGACTTAGTTTTGCCTCGGGCAATATTGGCTTGAGGGTGGGGTCCTCCGCAATGTTCGCATCTATGTCTAAACCTGCAGGGGTTGAAAGAGCAGGACCCCCTATTAAAGGCATAGCAGTTGCCGATGGGCCTAGATAGCTTACTGGTACTTTGGCGGGGTTTGAATCCTGCCCCAGCCCCGTAAGAGTTGGGCCCTGGGTACTGGGCTTGGGTTCGGGTCCCCGTGGCATTACGAAAGGGATAACTAGGCCCATTATTACCTCCCCACGTGTCTCTGTCAAATGAGTGTGAAGGTGACTGTTGTAATTGCCCAGGTGAGATAAACATGACCCACAACTCGACATCTACAACCCCCCCATGATGATGTTGGATGGCGTTCCATTTTCAATCTAAATTGCTCATCATATTTGGCCCACCCCAGATGACCCTGCCTACCAGCTGCCAAACGGATGTTATGCATGTATTTAAGCATATCTTAGGCTTTTCGAGATAAATGGACATGAAAATTGTGAATGCAGTTGTCCAGGTGTTTATGTTGTTGATAGGCTTAAGGTGTTGTTTTTCGATGACAAGTTGACCATTTTTAATAACGAGTTCCCCTGTAATGTGAGGGTCCGTCCGTAAGTCACGGGCCTGTTTCAACAATAGTGGTAAATCAATGTAGGCCCCCGCCCATATCTTTTCGCGGATGGCTACGGGCACGTGACTTCCAATGGGGTCACCAATGCTCATCTCTGCGGCGGGCCGACTAACCTGCACCTGTTCCCCAGTAATGAGACCCCCAATACACTGGTTCTCCACGACAGAGCCTACACTCGACTGATTAAATGCAGAATTTTGAACAGACAAAACATCCGGACTAAAATTAACGGTTGTACCTGTGGCTGAGGTGCCCACACTGTGCTGCAGACTTTGGTCTGTTGGTAACTGACCCTGAGGGCGAGGCTGTCTACTTGGGTCTTGGCGATCCGATGACGACGACTGTGGAATGACCTGTGATGCAGAAGGTAGATGATCCAGGTTGACGTTGATCGTCTCTCCTCCGCTGGTTGATGCAGGAGCGCATGGTACATGTACATCACTGGTCTCGCTCACAGCCGATGTCGCCTCGATAATCCTTCGGCTCGGCCTTCTAATCCGTTTCGCCGGCTTCCCCTGAACGTTTTGGTTGCCTTTCTTGTGTTTTTTAGGAGGCATTTGACTTGATGGCGACCGATTTAAATTTCGTATCGCTCTGAAATTTTCTAAGCTGCTTGTCTGCCTTGTAACTGTTGTCTGATAAATCAGTATCTATTAGAGGCTTAGTCATATGAACAATGTGTATATGCCAAAATCATAGTCTCAGGGACGTTTGAATTGAACAATGATGCAGAGTTGTCTCGCTTGCACAGGAATTAAAAGCATTTATCACAATATGGTGATAAATGCAAAAAAGTCAAATTCACTATAAAACAGCAAAACAGTTACACAAGGAGTTATTTCACAAATCAAATACTACTATAAAAATAAAGAAAATGTAATCATTGGTTTAAGATTGATTAAGGTTTAAGTATATTTGACGAAGGTAAAAATTAATAAAAATCCCAGAAGATGTCATAATATTTGACCTGTTGATATGACCTTGGAATTCGTTTGACATAAAGTCTAAATACTGGTGGTTGTTGTATCCAGATTTCAAGTCTTTACTTTGAAAACAACACAAGTTACGCATTTTTAAATGATATAAGGTTAAATTGCACAAAAATCATACGAACACCATATAACCGTACGTTTCAAAATTATCAAAATACGTTGAACTTTAATTTTTTTCGGCCTTGAGTAATTAACGGGTATGCTTTATATATTTTTTCTTAATATAATGGATTGAAATTAATTTTTAAATAATATTTAGTCACATTTTTCTGCATTTGAGAAAATATTTCAAATAAATAATTTCAGGGGTGTTTCGTGCTACCTTAATTAAATAAAAAGCGAATACAGTTTTAAAAATTAGTATCTTTAAATCAGAATTAATATGTTGAAAACTATGCAAAGTGTGTATTTCAAAAAAAGTTAATGTATTTTATGAGCATCTTTGTTTGTCTGTAACTGTTAGTTGAAACAGGTCGAGACCATCAGACTTTGTGATATCGGCATACATTTGCATACAAAATTAGCTATATCTTTACTTTTATTGACATACCAAACAGGTGAATGAGTTTCAAGGCATTGTGGGCTACTACAAGTTTCAGTGTATACAAAGCGTATTGAAAATATATACCATTTGGAATTGTTCTTTGAAAGCTCATTTTCAATTATTTTTCAGAATTAATGCAATAAATATGGAAAACCATGTCTCATCTTTCATTTCTATGCTAACATTTGAAAAATATTGCCTATGAGGCCTTATATCAAACCTATTTAAATACCCCGTTGTCAAAGTTCAAAAGAGAGGTTCGTGCTATCATATTAGAAACATTGAGTGCGTTTTTCATGTGATGTCCTAGGTTTGGGACAACATAAGTCGAAATTTGAAATGTTATGCTTAGTGTACAAATACTACATGATCCATAACTTGTACATCTGTATTTGTATATTTGTTCATTTCTACTATCGTGGCTATTTACGTATGTTAAAAATGTAAAATTACCTGCATTTATCAATGGTGTACAAAAATTAAGTCACAAATAAACAATTATTCAGTTTTTCCTTATCAAAATTTGCTTGTACTTGTATACGTATGCATGCCAGTCTATTGATGCTGATCCATTTTGAAGCATCAATTGATAAATTAAAACAACAGTATTTTTCAATATGAGCATGAGAAAAGTCTACGGAACGTAATCTTTCCTTTTTTACCTTCTAAAGTAAAAACCAAGTTGTACGAATTTTCCGGCAAGCAATTATATTTTGTGTATAAAACAGCCACAAACCACGTGTATGTGTTGAAAAGTAAACACGTTGTAGACCGTCATGCTTTGCGAATCATTCAATGGATTGGAGAACCTGTTTGACGTAAATATTGTCACAAGTTAAATAATGCTATCCATATAAGGTAGTGTACCCGACCTGTGAAAGGATAAACGGGTTAAATATCTTCATGCATACCAATATTTTGTGATAGGTGCGTAAATGTTGCAGGTTTCCGTACGGTGAGATGCAACTCTCGGACGCTTATAAAAGTGATTTTTAATGTTTAACTTTAACTCGACTTCCAGAAGTAAAACTAAATTCGACTCTTATTATACTACAAACTCATTGTTTTAAAGAAAAGCATAGTTTAACACATGCTTTATTACATTTAACATTCTTCAATTCATTGAATGTACAAATGAATAGACATGTAGCAAAAACTGAATATTTTCAAGCATATTTTTTTTTAAATATATGAACGATCCTTGTTTGATGAGTTCTTAATAGGTTGCATCCCTAAGATTTTCGAACCATCATTCTAACTTCCTTCATGGAGTAATGGACACCATTCCAGGAATTCCAATTGATCCCTTCGCCATATCTAGTGTTCCCATATTCCCCGTTAAGGTTTGCCCAGTGACATGCATTATACCACCACGCTCCATGATATGTTGTTGCACAGTTGCCCCCCAAATTATCGTTGTCGTTATCATATGTTGTGAAGTACATTCCGTCATGCTTCCACATGCTGTCTCCTGTAATACGGAATAACAATAAAAATATTGAAAATAACATAATTGTTTTTCATTTCAAATCGTGTCCCAACTACGGTAATATTATAATGAATATCTAAGCTTCCACATATTATCACAAAGCGAAATAAATATTTGGAGCAACACTTGTATTCCAAAGTATCTCATACGTATTCATAACATACGATTCAATACCAAAAAAAAGTTTTCAATCTTGTTTATCAGCATCAATGAGTTTGTTACCCATTATTTATGTGTTTGTTTAAAGGTGTGATTATTCTTCAACATTCTATTTTGAAGACTATGGGTGGAGGTACAGTTCATAACACTCAAAAACCTCTTAATTAGACCGGGCCACTCATATCTGTATATTTAATTATTTTCAACTCACATCGTCATTATCAATATGGTCAATGACTTCAAAAAGCCTTCCTGACCTGATCACACGTTGGGATATGCCTCGGGTATCATATCGGGGTGTTAATTACTAAACACAACGCGATTAGATGTCTGTCAAACTTTGATGTGAAGAAAAATCATATATGATGAATAAAAATAAGTACCCAGCAAGTATACTTTTTAATGATTTGTTATCTGTTTAATCTGTATTTCTTAGATAACATTGAATAACAACATACAGCTAAAATATATTAATACTTGTTATTTTTTAATTTATTTATTTAGACTTAACTCACTATGTGTTAAGTCCGTTTATTGAGACAAACAGAGTAAGCCGGCCCAAGAAAGATAACTTCTGAAGTGCAATTTCTAAATTCATATTTCTTTTTCTTATATTTTCATTAGGCGTATCTTTATTGGCCTTACTTGTAGAGAAAGTTTTGCGAAAAATCTATATTTAATATCTATTTAATAAGGGTTTAGTTTTTAATTTTGTAATTTCGGCCGTGCATATGGTCAATTGAATAATCGCTAATTTGATTAATTACATTTTCTCGGTTTTTTTTTTTTGCTTTTTTTTTAAGACATCATGTTGAGAACTTAACGTAAGTGCACGTCGCCATATGTCCACCCGTTCAAAGCGCGTGGTAACCGGCCCACTTCAGGCAACACAACAGTATCAATGCCCAGCGTTGGCACAGCCAGTGCTGTGACAGCAACGCAAACAGGGCCCACCAATGTTGCCTCTGGCTCTCGTCATGCAGTTGCCTTAGGATCCGCGCCCTCATTTGACCCAGCAGCCAATGTAGTTTCAATCCTCGCCCTCTAGCGTTGCCTCAGGATCCGCACGTTTTCCTTCCACTGGGATTCCATCAAGTTCTGCTTCTTGATCATCTATAATTAACCCTTATGCGGATCAAAGCGACGCATCTCCTTCCACGTAAGGAATGCTTACGTTTGCCAATAGCTGTCCAAAGTATTTTAATGCTATCTATCCCCACATGTCCTCAGCCATTCCCACATCTGTCCAAGGTCCCTCTAGGCTTTAATACCAGTAATTCTACTCCCCTTGTAAGCGTATCCGATAATCTTGGTCTTCGTGTTTCGGAAACAGCTAAGGACAAAATATGCGAAAACAGTACATCGACTTTATTAAAGTCATGCAATCCGATATTGATTCGGGGGATCAACAAAAATTGCTATAGTTCAAGATCAGTCGGTTCTTCAACCGAAGCCCAATAAAAAAAAAAATCACTTCAATTCAATCATGGACCGATGCATTCTTAATATTCGCCAATACCTACCTTACAAAGTATCCAAATGACGCACAGGGCATTCATAAGAGCATGCAGACTATACGTTTGGGGGCCAATCGCAGACCTTCTTCATACTGGATTGAGAATGACTGGCAATTCAGATTAAAAATGTCCAAGTATACGCCCACTCTCTGGGGCTCAATCGATGCTAAACTCTGGCTGTTATATATGTCATCATGACAAGAACCAATGACCACTCAGCATCTTTCCACTTTGAAATGTTGCAATTATTACTTCAGGGACTCTTGAACAAAGTATCCATGTTTATATCTATGTTCCTCCATGTACCGCCACAAAACTCGCCACCGTATTTATTGCAAGCTAAATGAACCCCTTCAGACCAATATTACATAGCCAAACTTGCAATTCAACTCACGTCCACAACGTAATTTCTCTCAAATTTCCGTCAGATCTAGATTCATGCCACATCTCCCTAGACAAAGATATATTGGGCTTTGACCATTCCCAAATTAATTAATATTCACAACCTTCAGAAATGCCTTGTGGATTATCCATGTAAAAATATTGCAACTTCTTTGTTTAATGGGTTTTAAAAAGGGTGTTACTTGTATTTTACGGGTTTAAGGATACCATTAATACACAAAAACTTATAATCAGCAGCTTCTCATAAACGTTAACTTCTAAGTATTATTTAGAAAGAGGTTCAACTGAGGGGCGAATGTCGGGTCCAATTTTTAATCCACCTATGGCTAATTAGAGGTGTAAACCGAGTAGGAGTGCAACCAAAAAAGACTGTGGTTGGAGGCTTATAACAAATTTATCAGTATCCGTTAATAATGGTGTCAACAGCAGTATTGACCATGAATTACGTTCCGTTTTGTATTCTTCTTTCAATCAAGCAATATAAGTTATATTGTTTCAGGGTAAGGGCTCTGAAGTTTGCAAAATGGATTTGTCCAGTGCCTTCCAGCTTTTTCCAATCCATCCACCATACTTCTGTTTTCTGGGCATGTTTATTGATGGAAAATACTATTTTGATAAATGTATATGCCATTCGGTTGCGCAATCGCTTGCTCAACGTTTAAACACTAATATACTTTTCTCCTTTGACTAGTTTCTACAAATGCGGGCAATGATGACATTATTCCTAATCTTGACGATTTCTTATAACTAGGTGAACGAAATTGTGATGGTAAAACTCCATTTCAATTATTAATTTTGTCCAACAACGATACTTTGTAAGTTTTCACCGACAGTTGCGGCTCCTGTGGTGGAGGCGCATTTTTTAACAAACATTGGACTGTTTAGTTTGGCCTGATATATGGGACCTAGAGCTGCGCATAGACCATACCTATCTTTGTAGCTATATGGTTATGGTCAGAACAATTAGCAGCCAAATAAGTATTGATAAATACCGACAACATGACCTTAGTCCACATTGTCAACTACAAGTCGAGTAAGTCTGAAAGGGTCATGTCCTTGATTAGGCATCCTGTGCTCATTTGTTAAAAGTATAATATCCAAATCCAAGCTACCTGCAGCATAAAAGGATATAAAAACTCTAGCAGATCCATTATTTCGGTTTCAGTGCCAGAGATTCGGGACTCTAGCTCCACATGGGGACCCGTTTCCCTTTTCCAAAATTTGTTGCGTGTGGCGGGTGCCTTCCCTCTATCAGCAAGCTAATCAATCAAATGCATTTATCCGGATTTTGAAATGAGTCCCGCTGCACATTTAGTCAAGGGTATGTGGTTAGTAATATGGGCTCTTGCCATTTTTATTTAATCTGCTACATCATATACTCTTGTGAAGTAGATGTAGTTTATAGCCATTAATCATTGTAATTGTCATATTATATAATACTGTTTCATTCCTGGTAAAATTGTATATAATTAACAACGTCAATTCAATACCATTTATCATTGTCTTACGAACATCATCATTGAATAATGAACATTATATATATATATATATATATATATATATATATATATATATATATATATATATATATATATATATATATATATATATATATATATATATATATCATTGATTCATTTTTGTACAATAAATAATTAAGCCATGACAAAAAATGCCAACACGTTTTCCACTAGTCTGTTTTGTCGAAATGATTTCGCGTAGTCATAATTATAGTGTTGTAAATCAGTTTGATATGCACTTTTTGGGGCAACATACTCATTAAATAAAAACTGGAAAACTATTTACAAGTCTGAATACGTACCTGCATTTCCAGAATAACCAGTTACGTTTAGTCTATATTTAAAGCTGTCAGATTCAACATAAAATGTTGAATACTCTGCATATTTCCAAATACAGTCCTGGTCCATCATTTCGATTCTAAGATACGTATACCCATCATTTGTTAATTCATGGATGTTTTGGTTACCTTACAATAAACATATCATTTTCTTTAAGAAATATATAAAATGACAGACACAAACAACGGTTAAATGGTTAACAAGTATTCCTTTTTAAAGGAATGATCGGCATGAAATATCATTGGTCAGCTATGTTTATATGATATACGCAACATGTAGTGAACTATATATAGCACCGTTTTATTGATTTCCGAAATGGCAAGGCATGAATGAGCTTTACTTTAATTAGGCGAGTTATACTTCCGATTAATATTCCTACGCATATGTGAAAAAAACGTGATTTGAATCATTATGTATATAACTCTACCGATGTTTTATTTTCAGGGTAAACGGATAAGATTACCGTTTTAGTAATCTACGTCTCATTAAAGATTTTAAAAAAGGTGTCATTACATAGTAAAGAAAATAGTGCAAGGCACAATGCGTGCACAAAGAGTTAAATTTGCCGGATGCCTCATATGGACACAACTGTGATGGCCGAAGCCGATCACAAATATGCGTATTCCAGTATCATTTAATACGCTTGGGTATTAAATACGCATTTGCTTTATTTACCACTCTTAAGGTTTTTTCTTGTCATACGCACGTAGGTAAATTGTATTCTACACGGTTTTAAGTTCTCGGGAAAATTTCCACCGACGCGTAAATACGTTCACAGTTTGTTTTCTAACAAATATCGTACCTAACCAGAACTCCGAATAATAAGATCCAAAACCGTTTTCATATTCTGTCCAGTTTCTCCAAAAATTCTCTGATCCATCAAACCGTCTCTGAATGAGCTGTTTACAAAAAAATTCAAATTAAACAATTCATAAACATGTATTTAAAATGTTCTGCACTCACGTTCAGAGAGAGAGAGAGAGAGAGAGAGAGAGAGAGAGAGAGAGAGAGAGAGAGAGAGAGAGAGAGAGACTAACCATCCACTGATAATTTCTTTGATTACATATTGTAGATACGATTTTCCCATTTGTTAATTTCGCAGAGCAATACAAATCTGTTCCTTCAAAAAAATAATAATAATAATTTATACTAAGGTTCCTTTCATTTATTATATATCATTTCATATCATTCTTGATGGGTCCTCAAATAAACCGTTATTTTTTCATTAATACTATAACCTACATGTATGTAATCAATACGGCAGTATAGCAAAAATGTAATTGCATTTACTTTTTTAACATATGAAAGTTTATCAAAATGTAGGAGTTACTATGCTTGGCATCGAGGTTTCAATTTTACATAGAATTGATCTGATTAAAAATCAATATTAAATTCCAATTTTCTAAAATGATCAGATAAATTCCTTTACCTTTAAATGAGCAAAGCTGAAGTAAATGCGTTTCATGACAATCCAAATGGAAAATGTTTTTCGATATTCTGTTATTTTGTTTTTATATTTCGTTTTAGTTTTAATTAATGTATGAGCTTTTTTTAGAATTACACGCATTTACAAGTATTTTTAATATGTTTTTGATGTTTAATAAAACAAAAACAGATAGACCTATCACGTGTTTTATTTTGAATTGTAAATCTTTATGTAGGCGTGTGGGGCGGAGGGGGGGGGGTTAAATGCTTAATTGCAACCATTATCCTACAAACAAAGTTCCTTTGATTTACATTGATATGCATTACGCTTGATATTGTTGAATAACACACAACAAAGATAACATTATTCAAGATAAGACAAAGTTATATTACCGACATTGGTTCCTGTGGACTACAAAATAACAAAACAAAATATAAATCTGTCTAACATTTAAAAAATGATTGCATTCAAACATATAATTGATAAAATGTATACCTTCGAATATCTGACGGTTTTGCCTGATGTCGTGTAAGTTGGTATTAGAGCGGGAAATTCATACAAAAGGCGACAACGTTTTGTTTCGTTCCTTGTGATATCCACTCCAACACATTGGGAAAGAGCATTACATTGCAAGCCACATTGTAACAGAGAAGAGACAGTCGAATTTTTTACTGGAATCTCCTCTAAAATGCATGCATTTGATTTTGTTACGCCAGACTGCACAAAATAAAAGTAATTTTCTACTTTGGATGAACGACTAATTTGAAGTTTTCCAGATAAGACAAAAACACAAATTAATAAATATAACTTCATGTTTCCAGGAGGAAGATGGATGTTTTTCTTCAACATTTTACGGTGTGTTTAAAACTTGGAAGTATATTCAATGTTTTCATCAATTATTTTTTTAAAAATCGAAGAAAATGAACCGATTAACAAATGATGTAACGTAATGCATAAAAAGAGGCTTTTAGAAGCTTCATTAGGTAAATATACTTAGAGTCGACATTAAGGTAAACCCATTTGTCAGAACTGATTTTTTGTGAACATTTACGATATGAATATATGTTTTTACAATGTTGAAGCCCACAGCTAATATAAAGCTTTTAAATAAATTTGTATTACAGCAAATCAAATATTGACTTTATAGCGAAAGACATTTATTGATTATTTTAACATTAAAGGTTTTTTTTATTCAAGTGTTTATTCATCAAGAAAGTAGTTCCTTGCCTTGACCAAATAGAAACGTTCTATTTTTTGACATTGTTGGGTGATAAAATGTTTTAAACAAATAATTGTACCATAACAACAGATGAAAAACATTCAATCAAAATTCATGTTATGCCTTTTCAAAGGGGTTGGCAACGATTCAACATCATTGTATTGCCTTGCTAGATTGTTACTTTTCTGTGTGTGTGTTTATTTTTTTATTTTAATTTTTTTTATAATGTTTTTCATGTACAAATAATTGTATTTAACAAAGTAAGTGCGCTAATATTTTAACTAAAGGCTATTAAACACAACATGTGCCGATTTTATTGAAAGTAATGTATCACTAAATCATTAAATCCAACCATCGCCTGCTGGCTGGTGCATTAAAAGGTGGGACTTATTCCTCTCCTGTTTCTCTCCCTATATATATATATATCAATCAAAACCCAACATCCATTTGTAAAAATTACTTTTTAGGAGTTGATTTTAATTTACTCTTCTCTGTAGTTAATCTGGCTAACTGAAAGTGAAGCAGTGTTCGGACCAAAGCAGACACCACCATCTCTGACACTACTTAACACTTAAACATAATTAAGAAATTCGATGTAAAGTATTCAGAAACATTTTTTTCCGGGGAAATGTGTACATATATATCTTAAAATAGTAAGATTTTAAAGAGTACAAACAATAATGATAATTTTTACAGTCGTATTGCAGTTCCCTGACGCTTCAAAAACGTATGCACTGTTGATAATGGCCTTCCAAAAAATCTCAAATTTTCCATGTAGCGTCAAACTTGCTTTCCTAAAAAGTAAATCGACTTTTTGTCTTTCAAACATAATTTCTTCCCTTTTCTACGTCATCAATTAATATTTATCCTACATGAAAATTATTTTTTTTTACATTTCATTGAAGCACGCATTTAAGTATCTGTGTTCTGTAACAATTTCTTTTCTTGATACGATTGATGGTGCAGATAAACCTCGAAAGTGGATTATTTGTGAAGTACATACAGATCTGATGCATGCAGATTAACTGATTTTATTAAATAAAAGAAATTATTTTAATTAGTTTAGTTTTAAGTCATCTGATCCGATTCACAGCATTAGTACATGCATGAAATATATCGCCAGCTATCACCAGCGAGTCCAAAAAGTATTTGTGAGATGAAATGCTAAAAATAAACTTTATCTTTAAATCTTTTAATCTTTTATTACGTGAAAAAAAAGTTTAGCTTTATTTGCCTATTTTGTTTTACGTAGTATTTAAAATGTACTGGTACATGTACGGAGATACTTCAAGTTTTTTTTGTGAATTGCCTTGAGTGCCATATCAACGACTATAGTTATTAGAATCAAAAATAAAAGTCTAATCGCAATAGGATTTAATTAGCTTTTAAGATACTGCATAACGCCTAGAAGGTAGGGATCATCATTATTTACCGCAAAAGTTCAAACTGTAGATATTCAATCTCCCAAATGATTGATTTGCAGTGAAATATACGAAATTGCATAATCCCAGTGAAATACCAACTCTTATGGGGTCTTAAAGTTTATGTTTTATTCACTTATTTGCTTTTAAGAATAACTATAACATAAATATAAAATAAGTCAAACTCATAATAATACCTTTTTTGAGTATTACTTATTTGTGATACATGTAGACTTACTTTTAAGATTCAACTCATATGCCATGATGTGTGTAATAAAAGGAAATTTTAACGTTTGAAAGTTTGCCTTTTAGTCAAATAAAGTTAATGAAATTTTCAAAGATTTTCAACTTGGAATCGGAATATGTTTTGGTTTCAAAATATCAACATATCTAAAAGATTCTGATTTCTGCATCTGTAATTAGATTAAAAGCAGAAATAAATTAAACCCATTTATGATTTTGCATTGGCGATTTTAAAGTTTGCAAAATAAAATATGTGGAATAAAATGTTAAAATAGCGGTTTTCATTACAAATGCCATGTAGAAAGAAGTCTCGAATATAGAAAACAAATTTTTAAAGTTTGTATTCATAAGTATATTATTAAGAAAAATCAAAAATCTTTTCTGAAATGCACATTAAACATTTCATTTAGTACACAAATAAATGCAAATATATACATGTATAACAAACACTGATCTTCATTTTAAGAAAACTAGGACAATTTAATCTTTGAAAAACTTTACTGAATTGCACATAAAACATTTCGTTAAATACACAAATAAAGGCAAATACATGTATAACAAACACTAAAAATCATTTTAAGAGAACTAGGATAATGTAATCAAGATAAACAAAGAATTCTCCACAGCCATCAACTTTAAGGTTTTCGAACCATAATTCTGACTTCCTTCATTGAGTAATAAAAACCTTTCCAGTGATACCAATTGATCCCTTCGCCATAATCATTGTTCCCGTAATCTCCGTTAAGATTTGCCCTATGACATTCGCGATACCACCACCCTCCGCGCCATCTTAATCCACAGTTATAGTCTGCATAATCATTATCACTGTCGTACGTACTGAAGAACATTCCGTCATGGTACCACATACTATCCTCTGAAACACACAATAGAAATGAAATAAAGAAAGAAAATATAAAAAAAAATCTGTAATCTTCTAAATAGGGTGCATTTTTTTAATGATAAACTTTTCGAATTACTTATTACAGTAATATATATGGAATTGTACCTATTATAGGCAACACTTTAATAAATAATTGTTTGGTCTAAAGTATAGATTAATTCGTAAATCAGTAACATTACTTTAAACAAAAGTATACTTATATTTCATGGTAAACATTAAATGTTTATCGTACATTTAGCGTTAATCTCATTTCATTTTTAGTATAACTTAAACTTGTTTGTACAATCCTATGGTTTCATATTTTTGTTACTAATTTTAAAACATTTTATAAATCTGCATTAAATTTATTAAATGAAAGTATTTATTTACACTTTTGTATGATTTATCATCTGCTTAAATTATTTGGCCCGAATAATAGCTTTAAACGATTGCAGATAGTTCAAATTGTGTTCATTCTTTTTGGGTTTTGAAGCTTGCCCAGTCATAATTATATTATCATCAAATTAATTTGACACAAGCTTATCTTTTAAAAAGATTGGTGAGCTAGCGCTGTAGCATCACAAACACAGAAGCAGATTTCTAAAACATTGGTTTAAATTTCTGAATCGATTTATTAACAATAAGAAGGCAAAGTGGTGTACTGGAATTGTGCTGGAGTGGGGTCTCAATTTAGAATTGTTAATCTAGAGTGGGCTTCACATCGGCAATGGCATAGCCCATTGACTATGCCTTAATCATTATGTATATACTGTAATTTCAATTTCGAGGTGAACATTTTCAAGAACCATTGGTTCCTTTTTGAAGCAATCGTATCTTCTCGGGACTTTCCGACAAGCTCGGAAAACATATCCGAGGTTGTTTTCCGAGCTTGAAGGAATTTAAGATAAAGATAGCTTTTTATCATAATACTGAAAATAACTTTGCATTATAAGACCTGAGCTACTGTTACTTTTTGACATTTACAATAAAACACAAAACTTCATGTGAAGACGATAAAACGAAATTCAAATGGTACAGTTTATCTATCGTAGTGCAGTATTTCAAGAATCCCCTACTATGGAGTCGAGCATGCTTATTCCAGTGAAAAAGACTAACGTTGTTGCTAGCGCTCCAGAGCGCTAGCAATAAAAAAGATACGCAACTGATTATTTGAGGCAAACATAGTTTTTAATGCTATAATATCATATCATTGCATCGGTTAATAAAGATATTAAAACCCTTAAGAATTCAAAAGACCACAATATTTTGTTCATAATCCATTGGTGATATACTTGGTTGCAAAATTAATAAAAAATGAAAACAAAATATTTAAAAGAGCAACATGTAGAAAAACAATTGAATAAAATTTCAATAATTAGTACAGATGAAGCTATGTATCAATTAAACGTAGAAAGATTCTCAATGTCACCAATTATCATTTCAAAATTATCTAAACTAAAGTACCTGCATCCCCAGAATAACCATTGACATGCAGCTTATATTTATTGCTGTCGGATTCAACATAAAAGTATGAATACTCTGCATATTTCCAAATACAGTCGTGGTCCATCAGTTCTATTCTAAGGTAAGTGTAGCCATCATTTGTTAATTCATGAATGTTTCGGTTACCTAAACATAATTTGAGAAAAGGTGAAATTCAATATATTAATTGATCTATCAGCATTTCTTTAAAATTACGCTTAATCACCCAAAGGGTTAATATTTTTTTTATTTTCGAATGAAGCGTTGGACAAATTTAAAATTTGATGAATAAAAAAAATAAAAATTTAGATAATACCCACAACAATGCTTTTTAATAATGTATTAAGATTGTGAGAAACTTATCTTTCCTAAATAGAAGTATGCCAATACACATTTACTGTCTTTTCAACTACAAGTTCTGTTAAATTTGATATTAAGTTTTCTCAAAAGTTTCTTACCTATCCAGAACTCTGACCCTCTAGATCCAAATCCATTTTCATAGTCCACCCAGTTTCTCAAAAACTTCTCTGATCCATCAAACCGTCTCTGAATAAGCTTTTAGTAATACGATAAGATCAGAGAAAGCAAATTATAGTTATGAATGATACTAAGTGTGGTAATTTAAATTCACAATAATAATCACAGAGAGAGAGAGAGAGAGAGAGAGAGAGAGAGAGAGATATTCTAACCATCCATTGATGATTTTCCTGATTACATATGGTAGATACAATCTGCCCACTGGTTAATTGCGCCGCACAATAAAAATCTGTGCCTACAAAAAAGGTGTATTTTGTGATAGGTTCTTTACAAATTTCCCTAACATACAACGTAGTAATAAAGGGAACAAATATATTGTAAATGTTACAAAATGTATGTATTCTTATGATGGAATTCAGCGTTTGTGATATTGTTTTTATCATAGCAATAAGGTCCACGTTTTCTCTCAAATTGAGATGTAAGACGTAAGTTAAGATGATGATTATTCTACCTAGATTATGAGTATCAACTTGAAGGTATTTTATTGTATGTTTATGGTGATTTTAAAAAGTAATTGTTTCCTTATTCTTATATATCGGCTTCCATTTTTCACCTGTTTTTAACTTTTGTAGTCATTTTGGTTAAATTAAAGGTAATGTGGCGTATTTTTTTATGCTTAGAAATATTTGATTTATTGATTCATTCAAATATGTAATATAAAGTTATATCTTCACAATAAATTACGCAGTTTATATCAATCGGTTTAAAAAAATATAGAAATTAATAAATATTTTTGATAATTATTTTCGAGCCCATGATAAATAGAGCATTTGAATAAACCCCGCCTAAAATCGGACACGTAATACTACAACAACAATGGCGACGACGAGAAAGATAGGTATACCCGTAATACCGTTAAGTTTGACAGATTTGGCCAAGAAAGAAAAAAAGAGACAGCCTGACAAGGACATAAACAAAGGGAAGATTGTCATCAAAGACCATGTAGATTAATGGAATGGAAATTAAAGCCAAATTAAATTAAGTTTTTATCATGAAGTTGAAGGGTTCGTACGTGCTCAATGTGTTCCATGTCCTTACGTTATAAGGTATAAACCACAAGTGGATTTTTGTTTAGAGAAATGTTGGAATAAAAAAAAATAAACACTCTCAGTTCATGCATCCCGCAGGGATCAACCGTGTCGTTGATGCTAGAATCGTGTTTTATCTTTATTACAAATAATAAGCAATTTTATATCGTTCTACATTAAAGAACAACGGAATAAAAATGCTTCGGGTATTATCTGATATAAGAATTATCTAATTTTAGACATAAAACGTGATTCTTATTTGTAAACAAACTGTTCTTCCATCGTGTTTCCAATACTAGGTTTTCCCGTACGAATGCGCAGTGGCGTTACAAATGGCCGATCACATTAATATTCATCAAACGTGTAGCACAGTTTAGAGACAAATAACTAAAGAAAGAACACGTTTTACGGGCCTATAGCTTGTAAAACGTCTAATTATAAGATTGAAGCATGTTGTACATTTAACTGAAACTCATGTCAAATATTTTACTCCAAATACGCCACATATAACATTAAATATGTTCCATGATAATCTTTATTTTTTTTTCAATTATAGTTTGTCCCACGTTACTGCTTCTATCACTTTTTGATGGTTTTTCATAAAAGTACACATACCTATGAAATCAATAAACAGGATTATATCCCCGATATCTTTATTGACACATTATCATTTCTCGCTCATAAAAGTTCAAACGAACGAAAACAAATAATATCTTACGGAGATTTAAAATGATAAATGTTTACATCTTTTCACCATTTTGAACTCGTTTGGAATACCTCGCACATTTTTTCAACGTTATCACCCGGGCTCTTTCTTGGCTGATGCAATGCAATATCTCCGTAGATTTCTATAATTTTGGGTTTTGTATTGAAGCCTTAAGCGGTGGAGGGGTCATATCAAAAAAGATAATCTGGGCATTTTTGATATTAGTGGATTAAAGTAGTTTGAGCACTAAGGTATTATGATCGAAATATCAAGTGGAAAGTGGAGGAAGCAAAAACTCGGGACTGAGCTTGGATGAAAATATTTGGTTTAAAATAAAAATGCATAATATTATTAACACCTTAATTATCCCTTTTAACAGAATTCAATAAAAGAACTTAAAGAATAGTAACTATTTGGTTGAACATTTTTTCTATTTAACGATCATTAATATATAGCCAAAGACTTCTTAAATTGTTATTAATTAACCAAGTACTAACATTTTATGAATCAACATGTAAAAAGAAAAGTTTTATTACCAACTCTGCTTCCAGTGGACTATAAGAAAACAAAATATAAAAAATACTGGACGTATAACTATTTAAAATTGAGAATAACAATAAAAAGCAAAAACTAAGCAAAAATTCCTAAAATAAAAGATTATTTAACAAATTATCATACTTTCTGATATCTGGCGGTTTCATCTGATGTTGTCTGTGTTGGTATTAGAGCAGGAAATCCACTCAAAAGGCGACACCGTTTTGTTTCCCTTCCTATGATATCCACTCCAACACACTCTAAAAGAGCATTACAAGGCATTCCACATTGTAACCGAGCGGATAGTGTCGAGTTATCTATTGCAAACTCGTTCAGAATACATGCATTTGATTGTGTCACACCAGATTGCACATAAACAAAGTCATTCTCCGCTTTGGATGAGCGAGTTATTTTGAGTTTTCCAAATAAGAAAAGAAAAGAAATTATAAGATTAAACTTCATATCGCCTTGTACAGAGTTATAATCGCATCAGCAGGTTTTCGTTTTAAAACGTCAGAATTTATTTTAAAAAAATTCCCAACAAAAAATACGCAAATACCAATATAAAAAAATTAATCGATTAATAAATGGATACCTTAACAAAGGTTTAAATCCAAGCTTTTAAAAAAGTAAACATTTTTTTTTATAAAAAAAATCACACTTAAATGCATGTGAAAAGTGTATCAATATAATATTTGATAAAAATTTAGACACTGATAAATTATGAAAAAGTAAATTAGTTAAAATAAATAGCCATTAAGTGGTTTTAAAGTAATGCGTATTTGTCAAAGTAACGACAGGAATGTTGACACTACAAACAGTTATTGAATCTTTAACATTGTAAATGGAAGTTGTTTGGTTTAACTGTTAATCCACTGTTTTAATTTTACACAAGTAATCTCTTTTGCGTTTTTCACCATTGAAATTTAATATATACAATGAATTGACAATGGTGAAAAAGAAATAAACACATGCTGTTCATCATTAAAAAATATTTATTCCACAAAAAATAAAGTTTTTGCATTGAATTAGCAAAGAGTTATTAGTGTCATTATTTAAACTATAAAATGCTTTCTTTGCATTGGTGATTCATTCGTGATATGAGGGTAGCGACATTGCAGAAAAATACATAACCCGCGTTAGCGGGTTATGGTATTTTTTTCTGCAATGATCGCTACCTTCATAACCCGAATGAATCATCAAAGAAAGCATTTTATTGTTTATATTAACATCTTTCTTTAAGCTAATTGATAAATTGATTATGAAAAGTAAGTAAAATTTACTTAATTACTGTTAATGTTCGTAAGTACGTTAGCTAAAAGAAACAGCTAAATCGTTTCCTGTGAGAGTTTGATTCTGACGTCGTCATGATTATTTCGTGCAGTCCGTGATTTTTCCTATGTCGTTGTAGGTTTCGACCAATCGATAAACAGGGCATGTCAATATCTGTCCTGTCATATTCTTGTCAGTTTCTCAGCCGCTGTATATTTTGACCAATCGATAAACGGGGCGTGTAGATTTCAGTCTGGCTGTTTCTATAGAGCTATGAATTAACTATAAGTTTCCGTAAGAAAAAGAAAGAAATAATACTTGTTCAATGTAATCATTTGTAAATGCTGCAGCTACTTTAAGTTGTTGTGGTATTAATGTAGTGAAATAAAACTAACTTATTGACATGCATGTCGATCATCTGTTTTTGTAGTTTGTGCAACTGATTAGCTTTTGTCTAGTACTCTGTTTAGAGCAAATGTAACATTCAAGTCAATAAAGCAATTCTTTAATGATCTGAAAATCGTTAATTATAAAATGAAACAAATATTGTTAGGTTCAATGATAGTTAATCTTGCGATCTTGCAATTTGACGTGACTTATTTACACATTAAAATGCTTTCTTTGGAAATTCATGGGGGATATGAAGGTTACAACATTGCAGAAAATAACTAAGTTAAACCCGCATTAGCAGGTTGTATGATTTTTTTCTGCAACGATTGCAGCCTTAATTACCCGCAATTTATGTCGACTTTGGGTGAAACAGCGACAGATACGAAACAAATGAAAGAGAAAACGGTTAACCATCGAAATGTTTTGAGATCATCATAATTCATCTACAAGTGGCACAAGTGATTTGTAATGACGTGTGCGGTTGTACCTTTTGGCCAGGCAGTGATTACATCATATTACTCACCGGCAAAGCGAGGACAACAACATATAAAAGCGTCGATATACCTTAGACGTCACACAAAGCTATGCGGCCGGTATAGACAATACTGATTTAAGAAATAAAGCATATTAATTCTTTGAGTATTATAAGGTGATACTTTTTGTCGAGGTGTGATCAAATCTAATAAAAGCCCGAAGAGCTTTATGAAAGATAAGATCACGCCCCGACCGAATTATCACCTCATAATATTCAAAGAATTATTCCTTATTACTTATATTTATATATTTTTAAGTCATTATACGATTAAATATTCATATCTGAATAAGCAAACCCCGCTCACACCTCAATTATACGGCATTTGATCTTACAAAATCGATACATATTGATATCACCGGCAATGACACTGGAATTTAAATATATAACAACACCAATGAAAGTAGGTACATTGCTTTGATTTTTAAACATATGCTTAATTATAAAAAAAAATGGTCAATATTAAATCATTATGATACGTTTCTGATAATTGCGTCGTTATTTAGAGTGAAATTATATGTATCCACGATTATTTTAGACGGCCCCTTGTATCAAACTAGAAATAAACAAATAACCATTCATTGAAATGTAGAATAGTCCAACGATATTGACCACCCAACTTTTTCTTCAGTATTGAGGTGTTAAAACTAAATAATTACTGAGAGAATTTTTCCATTTTTTTTTCAATTTATCGAATTTATTGTAAACGATGGCGCATATAAACGTTTTTGTTACTCCAAAACAAAGTACCGTTACAAATAACAAAAGGACAGGTGAATAACATATTAATAATGAAGATGTTTGCTAACAGCGCTTATACTAGGATTTCCAAACCCTTGGGAACATATAACGTGTAGAATATCATTAGATATCATTAGATGTAGAAGATTTTAGGCAATTAAGTTGGCACACATTGATCATAAACTCATGTGTTCTATTCTGTTTGTAAAATGTTTTGGATTGTTATAGTAATTGTTGTTTTATATGACAAAACAATATTACTTATTAGGTTTGTTACTGACTGTTTACAGAAATGTGTGGGGTCGGTAAAGTCCATAGAAGGCGATGTGGAGCCGAGCCTTCTCTGGACTTTACCGACACCACAAATTTCTGTAAACCGTAACAAATCTAATAAGTGTTTTGTTTTGTCGAGGACCTAAAAATTGATATGAAAACAACAAAAGATAATACATAACAATTAAATTCATAGGCTTATTCTCTAATTTTGTACCTTTCTCGTCAGTTGTCTGAGCAAACCTGAATGCCATTGTACATGTATATAGAATCGTTCCACTACGTCATCCAATGATGTCGAAACATTCTAGTCCGAGGCAAAACAAATATTAATTTTGTATTAAAGTATAAATATTGATGCTATTCAACACCTGTTACGATCCTAATCTTGATGTAATTTATCAAATAATAATTGTTTACCCATTTAAGCTTTCTCTGTGTATGTTGAGTCATTCGAATGATTTCAAAACAAAATTTAGCAAAGAAATATCGTAAATGATTAAAAGAATAAAAATAAATGATAACTTTTCGACGAACAATAATCGTGAGATGCAATTCAAAACCTTAAGCTCATGATTGGTTAATCATTAAATACATACAATAGGTTCAGATCAGTTTAACTTGAAATGTTTATATTTTTATTTTGTGTTTAAATGGTACTGCAAGGACAGTTGAAGACATTTCATGTTTTTGTGAATTTGTCTTGAGTGTAATATCAAAGAATACAATTTAACAGATTCGAATATAAATGTATAGGCGTAATAGTTTTAGCCGTTGAGTAAATGCCAAGAAGGAAGGTTCAAATCATAAAATGGTACCGCAAAAGTTCAAAATGTAGAAGAAAAAGAATTCATCATAATTGAATGTGCAGTTAACTTTATGTTAGTGCATAATCCCAGTGAAATCTCACCTCTTGCCGCGTCTATAAAATATGTTTTTGTTCCTTTAAGAATGATTAGAAGATGAACAAAAAAATAAGTCATACTTTATTTGAATTATTCACCGACGTGTACTAGATTTACAGTATATTGAATCTTATTTTTTTTAAAGATGTGGTCTGCAACGGTGTGTGCATACAAAATGCGCAATAGAAATAATGCTTTTATATCTCTGCCTTATTCTTCGAGTAAAGTGCCCTTAACGGAGGAGCAATTGGAACAGCCACAGTATGCTGACAAAAATAGGGCACATCGCTATAAATTCTAATTACGCAATGTTATTTCATTATGTTAATTGAGTGATATAACCCAAAGCATGATAATCAATAAAAAAATTGAATTCATCCAACTGTTAACAAATATCTCAATCGATAAAACGTTCCGAAGTTTAAGTTTAATATCAGGTCATGATCCGGTTTGAAATCGCGAGGCAAGTCAAACATGTTCGTCTAGAAACACTAAAAAAATGTATTCATAAGCACTAGATTTGGTAATTTGGTCTTCTGTGTTATGCGTAAATATCACTCAAATCGATCAATGCAATTCATTAGGAGGAAAGAAAGTAAATGGAAATAATTTAAATAAAGAATCAAAGAAAAATTCAAAGTTTAAAGTTTTGAAACTTAATCAACCAAAAGTGTAAATAGATATTTTGAAGATTTTGGAATTACAATCTGAATTTGTAAGAAACGAAGTTACGTTTTTATTTTCAGATGTTAACGTATCTGAAAGATTATTTTTACTGTAACTGTAATTTGATAAAAGCAGGAATAAATAAATCTATTTATAATTTTATCTTGGCGAGTTTCAAATTTTGCAAACTTCTAGAAAAGATTTATAATGTTTGGAAGGATTATTTGTTATTTTTATAAAGAGAGCAATTTTGAAAATACTATTGATTTTTTTTATGATATAAACTCATAAGACAAACATTTATACATTGTAAACATGCATGAAAAACAAACTTTATTGCATTTAACATTGACCATTCCATTAAAAATACGCATAAAGTAAGATTTGACAAGCACTAAACAACTTTTTAAAAAGAAAAACGGGATAAACAAATCCTTGTATGACTGATGACTTTTTCTACAGCAGTCAACTTTAGGGTTTCCGAACCATCATTCTGACTTCTTTCATTGAGTAATAAAAACCTTTCCAGTAGTACCAATTGATGCTGTTGGAGTAATCTGTGTTCCCATACTCTCCATTAAGATTTGCCTTGTGGCATGAGTTATACCACCATCCTCCGCGCCTGGTTAATCCACAGTTATTTGACCAGTAATCGTTGTCACTGTCGTACGTACTAAAGAACATTCCGTCATGGTACCACATACTGTCTCCTAAAATGTGAAAACATAATTGTTATTTATAAAGCACATTTTTTCTGAAAAGACCGTTTGAAAATATGAAACGCTGATACTACTTTGAACTTTCATTTTAGTATCTATTAAGTAGAGATCACTTAACAATACTGGAAAAAAAATTCTAAGACCGTTTGATAAACTGAAATGCTGATACTACTTTGATCTTTCTATTTAATTTTTATTATGTAGAGATTGCTTAACAATACTGGAAAATAATTCTTAGAAATATATTAGCTTTATAGTTAGCCTTAAATACTCAATTTAATCAACGTTGTTATCATGAAGTCAAATCTATTTGACGTTCAATCGTTAACGCAAATAATTAAAATTATTTGATGAATTTAAAAAAGTACAAAATTAATTTAGTTTCCATCGGCGATATGGTGTGATATGAAATCGAGGTTTTCTTCCTGTCGTTCAAGTATACAGTCATGTAACGACTACTCATTATTGCAAACAGGAACCATGCCAGATTCATCTCTTAAGAGCAAAATATAAATCAGAGAGGTAAATCGATCCCAATTCATTCTACATTTTAAGTCAACATTCCTCCTGTGAGTCACAAACGTCACCAGACGACTACGGGTCGCCATCGATTGCCAGAAACCCATGCTGACGGTCGAGGGATGCAGGAAAGATGCTAGATGGAGACACGACGGCATTGTCCTGCGGAGGTCTAGGATGTAAATTATTCTTTAAGTTATTCCATCTATTAAGAGATTTTATTTCCGTTTAAAATCTACTAATTTAATAGTACTTTATATCAAGTTAATGGCATACTTTAAACTAAATTCCGGGTGTGCCCAACTGGATAGTTGGATTATCTCTCTCTATTGGACAAGGATAGAAGCCGGACCCAGTTCCGGGGTACAAAACTCGACCTGCCATCCAGAATCACCTGGAATGGCATACAAAGACTGCAGTGGCACCAAGTCAAAGAGAGAATAGCGGGTACATGTATGACATATAGGATGTGTCATTCTAATAGGTTAATTTTATATTTAAGGTCCAATGACTTAACTTCCAATAATGTATCTTCTAAGTCCTTTATCCATATGGTACAATCATTATAAACCAAATATTTTTAAACAATCTGCGAGCAACAATGCAGCTTTTTTCTGTCGCCAAACAATCTTTTCTCCTATAAAGTTACTTCGTGTGTAATGCAAAAGCACTGCCTACTATTTTTTGTGACACAAATATTTTCAGTTTCATTATAATTTTGGGCAAACATGCCATCATTAACAAACATGTAATCATTCATTCCTCCTCATTACGGGTGCCATATCCACCTCCTAAAAAGGGAGGGGATGTTACAGGCTGGTGCATTTTCCTGGGCAACGGTAAAGCTGTCTACATGTTGGTCGCAGTTATCCTTCCATACCAGGTAACATCAAGGCTCCTTGAGATCCCCCCCCCCCGGTAATAAGCAGACTTAAAGTAGAATTTCTTTATTTTTTACATATAAAGAAGAAAATGGTATTACTTGTCACGTATTTCAACTTGAGAAAACTCGCTATTGTAGTATTTTTTAAATCTGTTTCGAAGTTCGGAAAATGACAATTTATATATTCCTAATTTTTCATTCAAGATGTATATTAATATACGTAAAATGTTTCCCAAGATCAAGTCTAAGCTGATTTTCTTTTCTATCAAGAATTTAGTAGTACCCCTACCTATCCAAAACTCCGATTCTTCAGAGCCAAAGCCGTTTTCGTAGTCTATCCAGTTTCTCCTAAAAAATTCTGAACCATCAAACCGTCTCTTAATGAGCTTTTCATCATTAACCAAAAAAAAATAATGCAAGGAATTTATTAAGTATAATAATATACAGAGTCCTACCAAATATATAAAAGATAGTGCTATTGTGTGATTTCATATGGTTTTAATAATTATTACGTGTTTTCGTAGTTTGAGTTGACCTGAACAATAAACAGTGAAATTAAAAAAAACCCAACTAAAACAAAACAACAAACAAGAATCATCAATTCGAAGTTAAATTTATGGAGTTAAGATGCTTAATGTGGAATGTCCTTCTGATAAGAGAGATAACTTCTGTAGAAAATATTCTCACTCTGTAACTCAAAGTTAATCAGGAATGTAGCAATAAGGGAGGCGGTACTGGATCGCATTTCATGCTGATAGGCAACATTCATTTAAATTCAAACATAAAAAGATGAAAATTAAACGGAAGGAACTGAACCTCAACTGTAATCAGGGAGGGGGGGGGGGGCAAAAACTTCTAAAAATAAGTATTTTGAGTATTTAATTCAGTAAGAAGCTTTCATACAGAAACACATTGTCTGCACCAACACCTGTTTAAAAAAGCATGCACAGAGAGAGAGAGAGAGAGAGAGAGAGAGAGAGAGAGACAGAGACAGAGACAGAGAGACAGACAGAGACAGACAGACAGACATGTAGAGAGACAGGGTATTATCTTATTATCCATTCATGAGTCCCCTGACTGCACAAGGTAGCTACATGTGTATGATTTGCCCATTCGTTAGTTGCACAGAACAATAATAATCTGTTCCTACATCAAAGTATATGGAAAGCATTTTTATTCATTCAAGTGTCTGAATACACATGTACAAAAATCATTCTGAGTGAAATTGTACATTTTTGCATACTTCTTTAAGACGAAAATCATTCTTTGTTCAAAATTAATGCATATCATCTCATTATAAAGCAAACATTGTTGGAGCTACAATTATAGAATTCATATGCATGAGACAAGCACGGGGTAATTGACGTCTTTTTGGGTTATATTGACAGTGCATGAACTTTTAATGCACGGAAAATGTTATGCTGACTGCGCTAGCTAACCAAAATAGCGTTAAACATCAAATTTTAAATTTGTGTCTAATAATATCCCCGTTATCTTTGGTGATGATATGTATATGAGAGTCAATTGGGGCTTTTTTTCCATTGAACATTTGAACAATCAAACTAAAAGTAGATTAGACATAAGAATTCTGAATGTGTTTATCTTAAAGGAAGTGAACATGAATAAATAATTGTTGCTTAATAAATTTTAAAAGCCTTTTGAAACTTAAAAATGAGATCTGTTACCTTTTTGTTTATTTCTATCAAGAGATTTTATCAATTTAACACTCAGTGTAAGGTTTATGGAGGTAATTCATTATTTCCCAGCATGCATCTGTTCTCTGACGTAGATAAGCCACATTGCTGCTGGTGACTGGGTCAATGTTGCAACTATAAAAAGTCTGTCCCAAGATATTTATGCTGCACATTTGGACGATTTTTAATAAAAATACACTTACCTGTGAAAGAAGTGCAATTGAAATAGTTGAAAGGGATATTTTCCAAGATAATATCATTGACACATTATCATCTTTCACTCGGAAAAATTCACAGGAACGAAAACAGATTCCTTACGGAGATTTATAAAGGGGAATCTTTACATCTTTTCTCCATTCGGAATACACTCGGAATACATCGCGCAATATTTCAACGTTATCATCCGGGCTTGCTGCAATGCAAAATCTCCGTAGACATCACATTTTTTAGCATTGTATTGAAACCTGATAAGCTAACAGGGGCGTTTTGACTGAGAAATCTTGGAAATTTTTAATACCTTTGAATGAACATCGCTTGAATCCTGAAGTATGTATAAATATCAAACAATTAAGCCAAACATGAATCCAAAATATCTTGGGACAGAGTATAGGCCAGTGTTTATGTACAGAGTTGATAAAAGTTACGAAGAAAAATATGCCTTGATGTGAAGAAAAATTTTGTGTACTGTCATGAGAAGACAAGGATTAAGTACATTTCTATAAATGAACCTCAGATAACTATTTATGATTTGTACAAAAAATGAATAGATAAATTGATTTGTGAAATATAAGACCATCACATTCCAGATGTTTGTACTGAGATGTGGCAGTCAGTGTTTATATACATAAATAAAATGCTGTTTTTAGATTTCAATTTCAATTAATATAAAATTGTAATTTCATTTCTTTGTGGGGTTTCATACCGTTACTTTTTATTTAAATGCCCTGGAAATTTTTCTGATTTGTTTTTTTTTAATACATAAGATCTTGATGATATGTACGCCGGTTCTGTTTATGCTGTCAGAAGAATAACAGGACTAAGACACTTTTTAAAAGTCAGGATGCTGTGCAATGCACCTTGTGTGCTCATTTATGTAGCACACATATTGTTCAAACTCATAAACAAGAAATTCCCGAGTGCCAGAAAAAATGGGTCACAATAACACTGATCCACGGACATTCCATTCTAGTTACATGTCACATTAACTGCTGGTGGGAATGCATCATTCTGAGATTTAAAATCTACCTCCATAAACACTGTTTAAAAGACAACTCTTTACATTCCTTTCAAGTTTCCATTCACATTTTGATGATGGTATTTTATCTCTGTTACTAAACGTGTGTAAAAATGCAATGTGTCTCACTGACGGCAGCATCAGTGCTGCCCTCTCTTAGATGCTTAGAGATAACCCAGCAGGGAGGTAATAATTTTAACAATATGGCGGCGCTCATGGATTGCAAAAATTAGTTATTCTAAGTGGTATATCTTTTTACTGAGGAAAGCTCTGTCTAAACGGTTTTCAGATATCATTATACACATCAAACAGACAAATTTGAGCCCTTGATAATTTTTTCATGTTCACTTCCTTTAATACCC
Source organism: Magallana gigas (assembly GCF_963853765.1). Classification (NCBI taxonomy): domain Eukaryota; kingdom Metazoa; phylum Mollusca; class Bivalvia; order Ostreida; family Ostreidae; genus Magallana; species Magallana gigas. The sequence continues at coordinate 25,755,256 of NC_088862.1, forward strand.
AATGTCGAAGGAGTCTTTTCCTGTTTTCAAATCCTAGAAGATAGTTTCCTTTTAACGATACATAAAAACCAGGAAAAATAGGGTAAAGTTTATGTTTTAACGCAGAAGGTTTCGCTCTTTTATACAGGAAGCTGGGAAAATAGTATTTAAAAGATTTTTTAAAACATCATTTATAAATCAGATAAGAAAAGTAACTATTTTAGTCAAATTTTGGCATTTCTGTCAGTAAGCGCTTTGACAATGGGTCTCTCGATTACTTAGAAATTATATAATGCTGTCGTGGGTCTCTTATATGACAAATAATGCTTATTTTGTTTTATAACAATTGTGTAGAGTTGTATTTATCTGATGATTATTTTTTTACCAAAACGCCTTGTTCTATTAAGGAGGGTGGCTTCTCAAAAACTAAATCATGAGATCTGCAGTAAGATACAGTACCGATCAAACCCAACCTAACAGAAAGTAAACCCCAACTAAACCCTGGGTTTACTTTCTGGGTTTACTCCGGGTTTACTAGAGTGGACCCAGAGTAAACCCAGAGTAAACCTAAAGTAAACCCAGAGTGGACGCAGAGAGTAAACCCAGTTAGAAGTATACCCCTTAAAACAGACGCTAACTGTGTATTCGGAATATACAAGGGGGAGAAATTTCAGGCAATAGGATGGTAAGATAAAAGACGGGTCTGCCTCACACTTCAGTGCGTACTGTTGACCTCAAACGCAATATCCAAGTAAACCCAAAGTAAACCCGAGTGGATCCAAATTTTCAACAAGTAAACCGAAAGTAACCCCTAAAGTAAACCTGGGGTTTAGTTGGGGTTTACTCTGGTGTAAGGTTGGGTCTGATCGGTACTGTACTAGACAATATTTCTTAGCCATGAAGTATTATTTTGTAAATGTTTTAATAGTGTACATTTAAAATTTAACCAATTTTCTTTCATTTATACAAATGCCTTGCTCTAATGAATATTAAATTATTCTTATAATAACCAATACATTATTCTGAAAAATAACCAGACCAGCTTTCCTCTGAATGACAGTGTAGATGTATTTGAATAATGTCGTTTAATCTTCCACGTAGATGAACGTACATACTTTTAGATTGTGTTGAAAATATTAGTATCAAAAGAGTGTGACAGCCTCAAAATTTTCATTTTTTTTGTATAAATGTTTCTTTTTATTTAGGTTTTGGAAAAAAAAATTCTGTGAACAAGATAATGTCGATCCGCTGTATAAAAATATGTAAGTAGATTTTATAATAGACGTTTGAAAATAAGATGACTTTGATGTCCTCATTACTGATACTTTACAATGTTCACTTAGTTATTAATTATATCATCATCTCAAAATATTATAACAGTCATAACGATAGGGTGTTGAGGACGTATATTGAATTTCTAATGTGAATATCTTTCAAGGGGGGTAACTTACATTCTTTATCTCAAATTTGGGTCTTCATATTTGATGAGGATGGAGCCCCGAGAAAAGTCAGTCGACCCTCAAAACTTCTTGGATTTACACGACCATAAAGAAGAAAAGCTAGCCTGGTGAAAGAAGGAAATTTCGTACAATACAGTTCTAATGGGAATATCATTCAAGGGGCTGGCTAATTCCCTGTATCCCATATTTGGGCTTTAATATTTTATGAGGATGCACTACTGGCTCTGAAAAGTACTGAAAGTGCCATTTTTTACTGATAATTTCTGATATTTACTGATATTGAACTGTCAGTGCTGAGAATTGCTGATATTTACTGATAATTTTACTGTTGTTACTGATAATTCCTGTGGGTTCTGATATTTACTGATATTTACTGAGGCTTTTGCTGTGAGTTCTGATAATTGCTGATATTTACTGAGAATGGCTGTCGGTACTGAGAATTACTGATAATTACTGATATTTTTCCTGGTCTTGAAGATGTAAAAAGTGGTTAATTAAAGATCCCCACCCCCGTAGTTAAATATATTATTTTTCAGTTTTGGTAGATTTTGATAATTTTAAAAGATACTATAATTAATTAACACAGATTTCAAATAAAAAATTTCTTGAACAGAATGATACATTTCTATTGAAAATCATATGTCAATATATATATCAACTATATATCTTCTGAAAATTAAGATGAATACAAATCTAATTCTGTACAAGTTTTTAACGGCAAGTAATTTACCGGGGTGTCATGTACGTAGGCGTAACTAAATAGTAGGCGGTACAAATACGTGGTACATAGTATTGCAAAAACAATTGGTACTTTTAAATAGAATATTGTGTTATATAGTAGTAGAGAGTTGTCAAAATAGTAAATCATTTTTTTTTTTTTACATTTTTAACTTTTATCAAAACGGGCCAATTATTCAGCAGGTGCCGAAATTGTCTGTCGTCGATTTCATTTGAACCTCGAAAATACATGGCATTTCAAAATGTACTCTATTGCAAGTGCCTCAGATCAGCAACGGATACCGTGAATTATTTTGAACATTGTGTCCATTTACTGAGAGCATTTGTAATTAGCCATAAAAGTACAGAATGCTTGCTATGGAGCTCAAAAGGTTTCTAAACGTAAACCATGCAACATGTAGCACGTGTACTGATTGCCTATCGTTTGTTTCGAGTGTACATTCAAAGAATCAATCAAGAAGAAGACAACTTGAAAACCTAAAGCTGTGGCTTGAACAGAACTGTAATAGTCTTCGCAGGTATGTGTAATTTTACATTAATTTTGATCTATTTCACTTGTATGCGTGGAACTGGTGTTCACTCAACGCTGAGGAAATTCGAGACTCTTAACGTTAGAACTCTCGAATTTCCTCAACCATGAGTAAAACAGAAGTTTATTTATTCCTAGGCAAATTATACCTGTCAACATCTTTATAATCTCTACCATTTAAGTTTAGAGAATGGTGACTTTATTTCAACAAAAATGATACATTAATTTCCATATGATTTTATTTCATTTCATTTGTAAACATGCCAAATTACACATTTAAATACACATAGGCCCATACAAGAACTTAGTAAATAGACATGATACAGGCTTGTAGTGAAGTGAATCAGTCTTCTGCGCACAATCATGGGGTCACTGGAATATCATCACACATATATAATGTCTGTGATCTTTACTGTCCTTTCTTTGTCTTTCCTTTCCTGATGTACGTAGACAATGGGACATCACTGTCAGAACTGTCATCATCTTCAGAGGGAGGTGTGGACATCATCGCCTCTAATGTGTCATCTCCACGATTGTCTGCTCCTCTGAAATATGCATAATTTTTAATAAGTCTATCATATCTGTTTTTAATTCAGTAATTTATTAAATTATAATTATGAATTAAACAATATACATGTCATATTTACTAATAATTTTTCATGTGGAGAGGAGATGGGGGGGGGGGGCATACAAACATTTCTTTCTCTTTTTTATAATCACTTCTTAGTTCCATCTATTTTTGAATTGATATTTGTTTTACATTTTTTGGTAACCTGACGTATGTAACTTCACATGATTTAAACATGTTAAAACACATAATGTATTTTCAAGCATCCATGTGGCCACAAATTTTTCAATTTTCAATATGAATAAGCAATTGACAAATAAAATTGAAGACAATTCGCAAATAATTATAATGATAATTTAAATATCAGGTTCATTTAGTTATAATGCAAGAATGTGTTGAAATATTGGTATATCGTGAATGTCATTATCAGGAACAAATATTAAAAAGCAATAAAAGAGGCTAGGTTTTCATGACAGTCAATAAACCACAGATTCTAATCACTTACATATCATGGGCATCTTTAAACAATGTGCTGGTTGCAGCTGGTGTGGTCTGAGACTTCTCTTTCCTAGACTTGCACAAGAATCGAAAAACCGACTTCTGCCCATCCTTCATGGCTTGAGTTCTGAAATAAAGTTGAGAAAATTGAATACATGAAAAATAAGAAGTGAAAAATATAAGTGGTGAATGTGGTTTAATCAGGTTACTACGTGTCCTCATATTGTGCATATTGAACAACAAATCTAACGTTTCTCTTTTTCATGAATTATTTTTAGCATACAATAGAGTCATTGGTAATTGTATCATTGACAATTGATCATATTGATAACTAATTGATTAAATAGTCGAAATTGCAAATGGCTAAGTACAGCACGTACAATTAAAAACTGCATTAATATTTTATTTAACATGTAAACTTATAAGTAAGACTGTCATTTAACATATAAAAAAAATGTCACTGCTCAAATTTAATATTTTGTTGACCATTTATTTTACAACATGAATTTTAAATCTTTTCTTTAATACTTTATAGCATAAAAAAGTGGTGAACAAACAGTAGGAGAAAGTGTGGTTGTCATTCATTGTTATTTAAAGAATTCTGGATTGGTCTGTATGGTCAGTCCCTGTTAGTTTCTTGTATATTCTGTGCGAATTGTAGCGACCAGTGGAGCTCAGAGAGTTTCACACCTATTGTCCTAACCAGACATTTGTTAGGTGTAAATATACAGACCCCCCAGACACCTGCGAGATCAATAAATATGTGTGAAAACTTGGGGAAAATTTTTGGATTAATTGTTAAATCAAAATAAATCAAGTTAATGCCTTAAGGTCTTACAGAATGTGATTGTCTAACAATATTCCTAAATATTTTTCAAGATTTTAAAAAAAATGATGACTTTTATACATAATTAAAGATTTTAATACATTGAAAAAGTAAAATGACACATGAATAACTTACTTTTTCTTCCCATAGAATTTAAGCCAATAAATCGCTTTCTTCATGCGTTGTTGAATTTTCTGCCGGTTTGTTGATGTCTGTGGCATGTCCTTTGTAAATGAAATCATGATCTCACTCGTTGCTTGCTCCCAACTAGCATCTGCTTTCCCACTGAGGTGGTACTTCTGAACAACATCATGTACGGATTTCTAAAACAAATGAAATAAACATAAAATTATTTAAAAAAAAATTACTCAAAATCATACTTGTGTTTAAGAGAAAGTGCTTTAACACACATTGCTTATGTGTACATAATTAAAATATACTTGTGAAGATATTTTGTACCAGCTGATTAAAACACCCCCCCCCCCACACACACAAATTTAGAGATTGGGACAATGGGTGTATTGAAACATGCATTGTACTATTAATGTATATAAATTTGCCTTCATATACTTGAGACATTAATGACTATTATTAAGGTAAATCTATGTATATATAACAACAAACACATAACGATTACTATTGTAGGTTTAACTTACATCTGTACCTTATAATGAAAAGAACTAAATATGACTTATAAAGGCACTTTTGCCAGCTGTTTTAAATAACTCCATATCAACTGTATTAACTAATATCATAATACATTATGAATAAAATACTTCTTAACCTAAACAGTTTTTATCAAACTATTCTTCATTAGTTATCCTCATAATCATAGCATTGGATGGTTGTTTTAGGTACATGCATGTACATGTAATTTGCATATTTTTATGTTAGACTTTCATTTCCATGGTTAATTAACAAAGAAGCAAAAAATGTTAGGTATATATATATATATATAAACTCATTCTATCAGAAACACATGGGCAATATTAACATCTACATGTAAATTGCTATAATAAGATATAGAATAAAAAACAACAAATCCAATGTTCTGGACTCTTTAGTACATTTACCCAACAAATTGATATGAATATAGATATCTCATTTACATGAACATTTATCTTAATATATTACATAAATGCATGCATGTACTTGACATGCAGTTAAATCGACATTTTGTTAACATTATCAATCTATGGTTCTTGGCCCACATGTAATTTTTTAATTGCATCTGCTTCAATCATCTTATTTTATTTAACAATTAAATTCATGGCTTATATAAGAATAATATACATATAATATCTATATATATAATATTATTCAATTTATATTAAGAACACATGTACTGTACTTTACACTTTCTCACAAAATACACATTTCATGTACTTGTAAATTCAATATTTATATTTTACACTCATAACTGTATGATATTCATTGAAAATATTATATTTTCATTTGAGGAGAAACTTAAATATATAAACAAGTATGTATATAATCCAATGTACCTCATATGTCTGTCATAATATATGAATTAACTACTATATCCATATTATAAGAGAAAACATTTCATTTTTTTGGAATGATATATAGGACAATAAAGGTTTGTAAATATATAAAAATATCAGTTACAAATTTACCTGTAAAATGCTATGCTCATAGGTTCCACGTTTCCAAAAACGCTCAGAATCAAGTCCCTGGGGAACTTCCAGGTCTGTTTGGGTCCCAATGGATGTCTTCGGTGTATTACAAGGGCAAGGGTTTCCAACGTGAAAACGGGCACAACAAATGCAGTTAAAGTCACAAGTCTTGGAAACGCTTTGGGGCAAATATGATGTACTCTGCTGCATAGATCCATTTGAACCGTAGCTGTAGTCCGCGTTGTTAAACGACAAAGTTTGGTAGTTATATGAATTCATGATGTCAGTTGATACAAAACACTGTTACTTCCAGACTGTCCTTGCACACTCTGACCAATATGTAACATGTTCATGTTTAAAAATTTGCTCATTAATCATGATCAATTAACTACTCCTAATTATAACAAATTATTTGTTGTTTTAATAATTGGCAAACTTAAATTGTCACATAGGTCTACCTTGTAATCATATCTATCAGGTCTATTAATTTTGATCTTTAATTGGATAGCAGTTAAATTAAGATAATTATACTTTTACACTAGCTTCCATATGGAAAGAAGAGGGGTTAAAATATGTAATTAATTGACTGCAAAATTCTTCATTCTCAGAACTGCATGCATGCATTTTTGGGTGTTGAGAGAATATTAACAAATATAGTCTTACAAACAATAGTACATGCATTAAAGATTGAAAAAGTTGGATTTACAAGTAATTAGCCAAAGGAGCTAACTAATTAACTCTCTAAATTAACATTATACATATATATAGTGTTTATGAATTTTCAGATATTTATCAACAGATTTCTATCACCCCTCTTTATGAAGCTGATAATTAAAATGAAACTTAACTTCTCATGTGTAACTAATATATGTATGTCTAGTATACTCATGTGCACAAGCTAAACTTATAAGTTTATTTAATTGTGGTCAATGTGCAAAAATATTTTATTTTTTAATCTTATTCAAGAATATTTGTTAATCCATCATTTTTTAAGATACATTGTATATCGGGCTAACTACTGCTAAAATGTTAAGATCAAATATATATATATGTATTGTTCTTGTTGAAAACTGCAACTATACATGTAACATACATGGGTCTGAGTGTCTAACAGTTTTTATTCCTTTGTCAATTCTAATGATGTTAAAAACAAAAATGACTTGAATTTATGTGGTAGACTATCTGTTGCCTATGAAATCGCTCATTAATGATAAATAGCCAATCAGCTAAGACAAAGCCACTCCCACTCAAATCGCAGTGCTTGGGGACAGACAGGGTTCAGAGGTTGCTGTTAGTTAGGTTTCGATGTCAGCATGTAGCAAGATCTGTAATGGAGCAATACTATGTATTGCATTTTTGACATTACTTAAAATGTTTTCATCTGCTGAAAACACTCAGTCTAATAGTAAGTTTTATGTACTAACTATGATCTGTAAGTAGGGAAAAAAAGCAAAATCAATTTTTAGATTACTTATTTTGATTTATTTAGATTTACTTATTTTGTTTTTATCTTATTTACAGATCCCAAGTGGTACTGCAAGTGTGGAATATGCAATGGCAAGTGGGTACCAAAGAGAACTTTTCATCGCCACACAGATGAAGTCTTCAGCAACAAAACAGTGCCCTTACTTCCAAAGTATCAGTTTGATGAGGCTGCATACAGGGATGAAAATCTCCTTTCACCTCTTTTCTCGGGAGCGAACACTACTCTGTTGGAAGCTGTTACACAACATTTACATGTGTTTTCTACCAATCACGGGATGTCGAAAAGTGCTTTAACAGATGTACTGAAGACTGAAAAAAGGACTCTCCCACAACCTAATAATTTGCCAGCATCATATAAGGAGGCGAAAGATTTGATCAAACATCTCCTTATTCCATTATATAAATATGATGTGTGTGTTAATGACTGTGTTGTGTATAGAGACAATACAGAGTTTGCTGGATTACAGTCTTGTCCCAAGTGCAAGGAGCCACGATACTTCAATGGCAAAGTGAGAAAATCATTTACATATATGCCCCTTGGACCTAGATTAGCAAGATGGTTTGGAACATTCAACCTTTGTAAGCTTCTGTATGCAGAAAAAATCAGTGTGAGGGGAATATTGACTGACTTTATAGATGGATCACTATACAATTCATGGTTTCAAACTGGTGGTGTATTCGAAGCTACAGAGGAGCCATTATGTGTTCCACTCTCCTTATTTACGGATGGAGTTAATCCGAACAAGCACACTTCCAGCCAAAAATCCATGTGGCCACTAATTCTTACCTGGATCAACCTGCCAAGAACTATCCGCCAAGTTATGGGACCTATGCTTTTGATGGGTATCATTCCTAGTGGTCCAAAGGGATGTGAACCAAAGACATTAGAACCCTACCTAGAAATCCTTATTGAAGAGCTCCTAGATCTGACAGAGTTTCCACTACAGAATGCTTACATTGGGGCACCAACAACAGTTAAAGTAGCCTTGTTGCAGTTTCTTTGTGACATTCCCGCCTACTCAAAACTTCTTCATCTCTCTGGACACTCAGCTCTTCGATCATGCCCATATTGTAATGAAGTTGGACATTACTGCCATTCTCTAAAGAAGACCATACATGTATCCAACAGACATTTCCTGCCAATTGGTGACAAGATGAGGGAAGGGACTGGCTTTGCATTGCAGGACCGAGAAACCAAAAATCCAACGACAATATCGAATGAGCAGGAAAAACAAATGAGACTCAAGTATGACAGATTGCCAAACAAAACTCAGAAGCAAAAACACCAGAAGGAGACTGGACTGAAGGGCACATATGCACTCATGAAACTCCCCTACCACAACAGATTACATCAAATGCAGCCGGACGGAATGCATACTATTGCAGATTTCATTTCACACGTGATGGACATGCTGATTGGCAAGCATGATGGAGTCAATGTAAGAAGTTGTGAAAAGTCATTCAACCGATTTCCTGAAATTTGGGTTCAGCAAAATTCAGCAGTTACTGAAGCCTTGCCACCCCAGGGAACAAAACGAAACAAAAAAAGAAGACTGAATGAAGAAAATGTGAATCCAGAAGAAAGTATCGTATTGCACCCTACACCTTGGTCCCTATCAAAGGAACAAATAAAGACAGCGGATGCCAGAGCAGCTTCAATCACCTACAGCATAGCTCACAATATTTCACCGGGACCACATTTCTCAAAGCCGTGGACACTACGGACGATGAATGCAAAACTTCAGGCAAGTTTTTTTTAAACATAGTTTCAATTGAATAACCATTATGTATTTGTAATAACAGATTCTAAATTTAGATATAGTTTTTTTTTTTTTTAAATTCAGGTTTTGTGGATTGTTATTCATGATCATTGATTCAACTGTGTAATGTAGGATACTAGTATTTCAAATGTCTGACTACATTAATATGAAATACCGTTTGTTTTAGGATTTTCAAATTGTACAATATATAAGTAACCATAAAATACATTTAATATCTTGTTGAGATAAAAAAAAAAAAGCACCATTGATTTCAAATTCTTGACTTGTATATAATATAGGTATTTATAGTTAAAAGTATACATATAGTGCTATGCTGTAACACATAAAAATTGTGAAAGAAAACATTTAATAACTCTTACATGGATAAAAACTTAAAAGAGTGTATGTCAACTTCAAGGTGTTACGTAAGTGTACCTCTATGAAATTTTGTAGTTTGTGTAATGATGTAGGTATTTTGTATTGTAGTTTGTAACAAGTGGTGCTCTTGCTTGGTGTATCAACGGATTTTTACCCAAGCAACAAGAGGAAACCCTGCTATTGGTCTTGAATATTATCAAGAGAATGGTTTCACCGCAGTTGAAAGAAGAAGATATTCCCGAGTTGCAGGAAGATGCACACTCAGCTTTGAGTCTATTTGAACGAGATTTCCCCCTTTCCATGCAGGTAATATTTTAAAGGTTTACTAAAGATTATTTTCCTGTGAATATTCAATAATTACGTTGTTTTTTTCAGTACTTGTTTTAATTTTTTTTAACTAGGAAAAAAAAAATAATATACATCTGATCTGAATGTTAAAATCTCTTGTTTTGAACAGAATCTGGTCACTCATTTGCTGCATCATGTCGTGGATGGCTTCCCCACCTTTGGTCCTCTGTATGGGAGATGGCTCTTTCCTTATGAAAGGGCCAATGGATGGATTAGTAGACAGTGTTTAAAGAAAGGAGCTGAAGAAGCAACTGTGATGGAGACATATGTTGTGAGTACTTGTGTTATGATCAGACTTTTGATCCTCCAAGTTTTATGGAGGCAGGATGAGTGTTCATTATTGAGAGAGCAGTTTGATTGCAGTATTAAGGAGGCTGGATAGTCAACAAATTATCTGTCTGATTCTTCATAAAATCTAAATGTAAATTTTTCTACAAAAAATTATAATATAGTAGTTAAAAGGAAAAACAATATTTTAGCTTTAAAATTTGAACATTTTTCGCATTCTTTATTTTTTTATTAGAACTCTCTGTTTAATTAAAGAGGATTTATTTATTTGAAATATAACAGGAGTTAATAGAGTTCATTGACAATGTTGAGTTGGATTATTCTAATCATGCAAATTCCAGAGAGTTGCATCCTCTTCAACAAATTAGCTTTTCTATATATTTCAGAGGTAAATTGTATCTCGTAAGCTTTTTATCTACTAATATTCAGAATGATCATGGTGATTCCATTATACATTACTTGCTGCGAAAATGTGATTTTTTTCATTGACACATTACAATATGCATTTTAGGTGTATGACTGGTGTATGTACATGGTGATGAGTCAGAAATACAAGCCTCCGCATGGTGCCGATGAAGTGATGAACAGAGTCCAACATACCCCTGAAGTCACCACTTTTCAGATCAGCCAATCCCAGGACAAGGATGTCATCCTTACAGAGGCTATGTCTGCACATATGCGAAAGTTCTACGAGACTTCAATGAAAATCAACATCTTCTTCTTCAATGAATATGCCAGCGAGAAATACTCATACAGCTCAGAAGATCGAAAGATTTGTACAAAACATCACAACTCAAGAAAAAACTCCTCTATTGTGAAAGTGTTAAGTGGCCACCTCCAGTTCGGGGAAGTGAGGATGTTTCTCGAGCATAATGTGAATTGTACATTGCAGACATGGGCTGTTGTAGATGTTTTCCCATTGGGAGAAAGGAAAGATGGACTGTGCAAATTTCAAAATACCGGTCTCTTCCAGAGACTTGTTCACATTAACTTGATTAGTGATCCACTAGTGTATGTACAAAAAGACAACTTCGTATCTGTGTTAAATGATGCCGATATCAAAAATCTGTAAATGAAGCCTTAATGTATAATTTTACATGCAGCAATGTAGTATGTAGGTAGGTAGGTACATGTATGTATTCAGACAAATGATGTTTATAAAATATAAAGTTTACTTAATGTCACAAGTGTCTAGATGGAAAATATTCATGTTTATATAACATCACTTAGGAAATGCAATTTTGAAAAACAATTAAAGTGAAGTGTGAAACTACATAAGACAACAGAAAATATAATATTTTACTCATATTAATATTCATAAGTAAAGGGTTTGAAAGGTAAACCAACTGTGACTTTACAGTTATTGAATGAACATTTACGTAGTGAAAATGAAAAATGCAATTCAATTTAGGTGATGGTTCATACGCCGTATCTTGTTGTTGAGATGCCCTCTACATGGGTAGGACTCGGCCATCTCTAATTGATTTCATTTTTCTGATAGTGTACATATACTTGCTAATCATAGAACTTAAGAATAGTTTATGTACCACAACCATTTACAAATGAAGTGATTATTATTTACTTTTTATTCACGCAATAGTATACTTTTCAAATACTTGCTGCATTTTATTTAAAATGATTGTCTTCTGTTTTGGTTTTTTTCTCTGTTTCTTGTTTGAATTCATACTGGCTGTAAGAGAATTGATACACGTACCGTGATGTATTCTATTACATGTATGTTATTTATTAGATATATGGAGTATAAAAATTAATAAAAGTAGCACTTATGAAATTTCTTTTCTTTTATTTATTGATCAGGGAAACAACATTAATCAAAATTATACTGGCAATGATTTTCAAACATCATAGACAACAAAAAGTGTATAAATAAAACTGTTGAAAGAGTCTTGTTGTACGGTATTTAAAATTGATCATTAAGCTGTTGAATCAGGGGCGTATATTCATAATATTGGTTGAGCTTTTTTTTTTTAATTTGGTCATCAAAGTAAAGAAAGTACAGAAATTAATGGATATGATTATTTATTTATGTCAAAAAACCCCCCCCAAATTTTTAATGAACATAATGTGTAATATTTCTGCAGAATATAAGTGTCATTCGAGAGGGGCGCAGTGGTTTACAGACTACTGTGTTAAAATACTATATAGTGCATAAAAGTATAAAGTCTAAATCAATCAAATTTCTAAGTTGTACGCAGTTACTCTTAGTGTGAAAACTAATGAATTTTGGTAATTTTGTGATTCAGAAAGAATAGATGAAATAAATATTGATAGATAATCGGCCTTCACAGTTATTTTATTTAAACCTAATTATTGGTATTCCGATGCCGATCAAAATGATTTATCGCAGGTGAGGATCTTTATTGCTAATAAATAATAAATACCGATAATTAACGAATGAAGAAAATAATTTAAATCCTTATACTTGTCAAATAGCACAAAGAGTTGTTTTAAAAATTATAGTTAATCATGTATAAAGTGTTTAGTGTCTGTGATGTCGTCTAAAGTAGTAAAATGTAATTATTTTGCTTTCATAAAGAAAAATAGAAATGTACATGTACATTTATCTATAAAAAAATCATATTGTTGGCATTTTTCTACCTCTCCTGGTCCCAGAAAAAATATCAGTAATTATCAGTAATTCTCAGTACCGACAGCCATTCTCAGTAAATATCAGCAATTATCAGAACTCACAACAAAAGCCTCAGTAAATATCAGTAAATATCAGAACCCACAGGAATTATCAGTAACAACAGTAAAATTATCAGTAAATATCAGCAATTCTCAGCACTGACAGTTCAATATCAGTAAATATCAGAAATTATCAGTAAAAAATGGCACTTTCAGTACTTTTCAGAGCCAGTAGTGTATTTTACAGATCATATTAATCTCGTTAAGAAGAAGAGTTTTTGATAAATATATATTAAACATTACATGTGTATAATGTTTTAAATATGTTTTTTTTTTCAAAGCAAAAGTAATGTGATTTTTTCATTATTCAATAATAGTATATAAATGACGATAGAAATCATCTCTACAACTTAAAGACAATTTTAAGGTAAATCTACAGGGGTGATTTGTTGACCATGCAACCATCCTCCTTAAAGCTAATTTCGTTCCTGGGTGTTTGTGTAAAAATTTCAACCATGACTCGGGCATAAGGTCAAGAAAAATAGTAATTAAACGCTATACAAAAATTTTCCTTTGGGGGAGAAAGCAATAATTTACTCCTAAATTGTTCTTTGTTTGGAATGCAGCGTTAAATTCAAGTGACTCAAGAATATAAAACAGAAATAAAGTTGGGCCCGTGTCTCTTTGTCCAAACATGCTAAAAGCAATCTACATGAAAGTGTTTCTGATATTGGAGATAATCAGTTACTGTTAGAGCTTTCTTAAAAAGTCATTATGCATGGATGATTATGTTCCATAAATGCTGAGGGCCGAAATACAATGTAAGTAAAGCTATCGTTGTTAATTATTGGTAGGATGAAATTGGTACAACATGTAACAAGAAAGAGGGAGGGGTTCTGTAGGCTTATTTCATATACACAAGGTTCACCCTTCATTTACTGAGTAGTGTACAAGGAATTAAAAGGCAGCAACCCCCTTCCACCCCCTTCACTTGCACGAGAGAGAGAGAGAGAGAGAGAGAGAGAGAGAGAGAGAGAGAGAGCTATCCCATGCACCTAGCTTGCAACTATGGATAATTTACCACATATTAAAATGTAGTAAAGAAAATGTAACCTTTAAACTTCAAAAACTCTTCTACAATCTGAGAGTTAAATTTATTATGTCTTTAAAAGGGGCGTTGGTGTACTTTTCAATAGCTCTGAAGTATTTCAACTGATAATCACCTAATAAACAAAACCGTTAACGGTCTGCTCTTGACCCGGATTGGTGTCTGAAGCCCACGCCTTGCGGGTATAATACTAAGGTTTTATGAGGTTTCCACAGCATGTGTTCTTTGTAGCGCTTTGATATCTTTATTTCACTGTAAGAAAGATGATAAGCTTGACACGCCTTATACGTTCATTTTATACTAAATACGGTATTTTGAAACAAGCTCTTAATTCTACTTTGTCATACGTGCAGAGGTTTAAAAAAAACCTTAACACAGTACTCAACATCCTGTAACGGGTTGCTGCAGTTAAATTGATGAGTTTTGTGATACTAGTACATTATAATTATGTCACAAGTTAAACTAGTTAAGAGCTATCTTTCTATAGTTAGAACGAAAAAACCTATTCTGTTTGCAAACATAAACAGGTGTTTGTCCGTCCGGTCCTCCCTCTCTCTGTCTGTCTGTTTCCGTCCGTCCGTCCGGTCCTCTCTCTCTCTCTCTCTCTCTCTCTCTCTCTCTCTCTCTCTCTCTCTCTCTCTCTCTCTCTCTCTCTCTCTCTCTCTCTCATATACAAGGACAAGTATGTATGCCATTGACAGATATGGACTTAAATTTAAAAGAAAGCTCGACGCCGTTAATTGATATTCCTTTTTTCCGAGAAAAAGCTTTTAAGGCGAAACAATAGAATTCCTCACATCTCTTAAAAGAAAATCTATATGATATGATAAAATTAAAGGTAACCAAGAGCATGCAGTTAAAATTGATATGCACAGATGAAAGTTGAACGGACCGAGAAAACTCTGTACAAGGTCAAATAGAGGGGAATCCAACATGCAACTACATATTAAATATACACGTATATTCGTTTCATTTTATCGCATTCCATCTTTTCCAACTCATGAACTGGCCAATTCTCAGAATTGCAAATCTCAATTGTTGCTGAAAAAAGCCATCCTAATATCATGAACTATAAATCGATCGTACATGATTCCATGGAAGTTCATGCAAAATTCCAAAGTTTTGCCTTATACAGATTTGCTATCGGATAGGCTATGGGGACATAGCATTCTCCAATATCTTGGGTAGAATGTAAAAATTTTCCCCTATGGTCGATACACTTCGAATGGCATTAGCGGGGATCAAGTCGCCGTCAATTTTTGTTTGACATGCAATAAATCAGCCTATCCTATACCCCTCACGTAATATTTTATGTGTCCCCGCGAGGGGTCGCTTTCAAGAGGGGAGACAGCAGGGAGCGTGTTGTCTCTGATATGTTATTAAATCCTTGTAAAGATTGTGGGACACATTGAAATCAAAACACTCCGCCCACACGAGTCAAAGTTGGAGGGGTTTTTTTTTTGTAGATAAAAAATGTGCTAAATCATGAAATATATATGCTGTAACACTTTCGTAAAATACTAAGATGTGGTATTAAAAATCTCATCTACATTTTAAACACTTTTCTTTTACAACATACATACATGTATATGATGAACAAAAAGGCGATGTTAGTCAAATGTCCAGTTGCAGTGAAATTGCATAAGCATTCTTTTTGTTCTAATTTTAAAGGCGTAAACCAGTAATATTTTACTTAAAATTTATATTGCAGAAATAATCATTTCAACGTAAGCAAAATAATAGCATCAAAAATCTTGTTTCATGGAAGCCATCAATTCAAATTACCAACATATTACCATTGCTATATACGGATATGCAATAAAAACGTTCCTGAGTATTTAAAATGATTTAAGAAAATATCAATACAATAGATTTTCCTTTCCATTTTAGACTATGTTTGTTGACCTCGATGCCAATATGGACTGCGAGGTGACACTCGAGGAATACATGAACGAAATGGCAAAGAAGGACGCCAAATCAAGAACGTGAGTTTCTTACCATCAATTCTTTATTTCGTATAGGTCACAATGAGAGCGCTAATAACAGCAGGACCCTAGAGGAATAAGTTACCAGATATGTGTACAACAAAAATAGATGTACAAAAAACTTGGGAAATCGGCTAGCAGTCTTTATCTTTAGATTGAAAGCAAGGGGTCCATTTTTCTCTGTAAATTAAACCTTTGTTTGCTAAGGTGGTATACGTACAGGTCAAAAGACCCAGAAACCTGTAATCGGGGTTTTATACTTATTACCCTTACATGGTCCCAATGTACGCGGTTCTAGAGCCACGCCTATATTCGTATTTTAATGAGACATGATTTCCCTCGGCCATGCTACGTTATCGGGAGACATTTAGGTCGTTGTTTACTTGCGTTGTTTAAAGGTAGATCAACATCAATCGTTTCTATATCCTCCTTTTGACCACAAACGTCTTTTTCGGGGGTGGGATGGGGTGGTCACTTCCGGTAGATTTTAAATTAATTACCGACCCCCATGGGAAAGAATGCCTCTTGAAAAAATCGCGTTTTCTCTTTTTCTTGAGAATGAAATATCATAACGATGATTGAAAAATTTGAATGGTGTTTAGTTGTCCTCATTTCTACCTTTCATTAAACAAAAAGTTCATAAGAAATGCAGATAATTTTTTCACTGGAAAAAGAAAATGAGCAATATAAAATCATTGGTGACTTTTACTTTTGCCAAAGCATCTTGGCTGAAAACTACAGATAGCGTGGAAGAAAAACTTTTATCTCAAAAGATCTGTTTTTTCTCCCATTTTATGTGTTTCTTGATATTCACTATCTAATTTCACCCTTGATATTTATGTACACAGGGAGGCTGAAATGTTGGACATCTTCAGAAAATTTGACAGAAACAAAGATGGCTACGTCACGCGGGAAGAGTTGCAGACGACACTTGAAGAATGCAAAATGAGGCTTCTTGAAATCGACATGGACGATGTTATGAAGAAGGCGGACAGAGATGGCGACGGCAAACTATCCTTTGACGACTTCATCAAATCCTGCCGCTTCAAAAATCAATGAAAATTGTTCCGAATTTCCTATGTAATCATGAGCTAACTTGAAGAACTGCCGTTCCTCTCATTACTCAATATTCGTCAATATTTCCATGGTCAGCTTCCTATATAGCGGAAGATTGAGTGAATATGTGCGTTTTTTGGCACACGCTACGCAATTCTGTACCAGTCGTTTATGTTTTTTTATTTAAGCTCAGGACGCTCAGAGATAGACAAAATCTGTTGATGCAATATAGGATATTCGAATTTTGCATTTTAAAAGTTGTAAAGAAGAGTTTTTATGCTTGCCAATTGCTGTATCAATTTCTTTGTTACTTGAATATATTATACGTGTATTATCATTAAATTTTTATTACAAATGGTATTATTTTTCCGATTTATTGGAGTTTAACTGCGATATATCACACACAGATATATATGCTACTGTAACATTTTTTTACTGTTTTATTAAGGTACCTCAATACATCAAGACTTGTACTCTTTTAGACACTACGTCACAAGATTTAAATGCTAAAAATGTTAATTTATTGTACTTTTTTCAACTTTAAGGTGGAATAACACATCATCACGATATGGATGACCGCTGATCGAAACGACATTTTGTTTTTTTAAAAAGATTTTATAGACTTAACCATAGTGTCGGACTTGTGATTCGTACATCCCGAGTTCGAATCCCGCAGGGGCTTTTGTTGTTACTTACCGGAATAATTATTTTATTTTTATTAATTTTTTTATCTCCACACTGCAAATTTTCGCTTACTAGTAATGATTTGACATTTGTACAGTTTATTTATCATTATATCTTTCATTATCAAAAAAATTCCTGCTAATTTGAGTCACTTTTCCCAGGTGTGTTAATCAACGTTAATATCGAATAGTTTCCCATACCACCTCAAGGGCCCTCCACACACCCGAAGAAAGTTCTGCATACAAACCCATTATTCTAAATTAATTAAAGATGTGGATTTTTAGCATGTGTTAGACAATTAAATGGCCATAAATATTTTTATTTTTTTCCCTCTCCTCATGAAAAAAAAAATCCTGCGGTAATCGAACTCGGAATCTGTGGATTGGTAGACCAAAGCTAAACCGATTGTGCCACAGAGATAGACAACAATTTTTAGCGATATATTTGCATACATTGTAACCATTGTTATTTCCCACTGTAAGTCCATAAGAAGGAACTGCAATTTTATTTATATAATAGCAATTGCTCTGTCTGTATATTATGACGTCATAAAGGTGAGACGTCATATACTTTTCCATGAAACCACTATATGATACATCATGTGTTTTTCTCCAACTCCATAAAATTGATGTATTAATATTAAAACATTTCTTATAATGACATTTTGTAGGAATTACTGTTATAACGTAATAAACATATCATTGATTCTGTTAACAAATCTATGTGAATTAAAAAAATACATTACCGTCTGAATGTTTATTTTTGATGCAATAGCTAAATGTCAAACTCTGGGCTAATACAGGGTATTTGCAAGTAGTAAAATTCAAATATAAGTAATAAACAACGATTATTTAGTGAACATGGCGTTATGAATAGCAACTGCCCTGTTGGCATATTTTCCATGATGCGCTAGCGCGCATCATGGAATATGCCAGCAGAGCAATTGCTATTCACAACGCCATGTTTACTAAATAACGTTGCTTATTTCTTAGATAAACTGTTCCACATTGCGTTAAAATCGCCATGCTGTGACGCACTGTCAAAAAAAGTTATAGTCATGGGATGTCGAGGATCCTAAAGTAACGAATTCTAAGTAACACCGTCTTTAATACATTTGTAGGGATATCTTTCTTTTATTCAATCATGTGATGAGGATGGTCTTTATATTTGTAAGGACATGCATTGCTCACTTTTTTAAAAACAAACATACAGAAAAAAGAATTCCCCCTCCCCCATCTTCAAATCCCCCCCCCCCCCCCGACTGTTAACAATTTAAAGTATCATGACTGCGAAGCACTGCTGATTTCAAAGATTGTTGAGGTTAGTTTTTAAAAAATGTTTCTGTTTATCGAGACTTAAGCTTGGAGTTATTAGCTAGCTGTTTTTACTTTCAAAATTGATGCTACGCGCCAGTACATTTGGTCGAAAGAATGCTACATGTATACACAGTGAATTGTTTGACCGCTTTACAAGTCGGGCACGTAGCATTGGGCGGGGGCTACTACGTTTTTCTGGCTGCAAACATTTTCTTTTAAAAATTTACGTTTAGAAAATTAAATTATCATGAATCTCGCCCCCTACTTTATTCGAATTATGCGACAAAAGGCTAAGCATAGTTTCATAGTAATTATTTTATTGTTTTAACTTTAGAATTTTAGGACAAATAAGTAAACACCTTCAAGTGCGCGGAGTAGAAGCAAGAGTTACCGTTCCTTTACTTCTCGGCCATATATATAACGTACATGAATACGTGAGCGATTTATGGTTTATGTATATTTCCTGCTTTGCTTGTTAGCTTCTTTATCCATTGGAATACTTCTTTTTTGTTGCAAGAATGCATGTATTGAATTTAATCGTTCTGTAAAAATTGTTTTAGCCCTGTTGCAGTACTTATCAGACAAATTTGCAAGTTCTGTTAATTTCTGTAACCTTAGATCTAATTCAAATTGATTTGCTAGACTAATCATTACGTTAAAATTTTCATTCATGACATCTAATGGGAAAACGCATTTTTTTTTCATTTCGATATACACGTAAGATGTAAATGGCAAACTGGAACCATCAATACTATTAGTCCCAGTAACATTACGTCGTTTTTCAATGTGTTGGGGGAGGGGGTAAAATTATCCGAAATCTTGACAAGCCACCCCCCCCCCCCAAAAAAAAAAACAAACAAAAAAAACAAAAAAACACCACCTCAAGCCTAAAAACTTCTACTCGATTGTTAATTTTATCTAGTTTACTACAGTTTTTGATATGTTATTCTAAAAAGTGGGGTTGGGGTTGGGGATGGGGACTTCTTCAAAATTAGGGGCAGAACTGTAGCTCCGCGGAAAATTCGGGTTGACGGACCGCGGAAAAAATGTATATTTATTGCGCACAAAAGAGTTGCAATAAATATACAATTTTTGTAAGGACGGAACTGTAGCTCAACGGTCCGTCCCCCCCCCCCCCCCGCCACCCCGGTACACTAGCTACAGTTCTGTATAGATTTAATTTTCTACAAGAAAACATGTTTGCTGCGCGAGTAAAAGTGGGGGAAGGGGTGCTACGTTCCTGAAATTTATAAGTACAAATATATTGCAATGAAATGCAGACAAACCTGAAAGAAATTAATGGCACCCATTTCCACGTTAACCGCTATGTGTGTATGTTATAAATTATGTCTACATGTTACCCTGGGGCCAACACCCGCTTGATATGTATTGTAATAATACACAATAAATGTTGCTTTTTCATAGCATGTCGAGGTTATTCCACGTGAAAATTGATGCTGTGTTAATTCATTTCATTTTATATATCATTTACAGACGACTTTATATTGACGCACATAAATTATTTAAGGAATACATGTACAATGTACACTGTACTAGTGTTTAAGGAATCAGTCTTTTAGTATCATGAAGGGATCAAATAAGGCCGGGGGTTATTAAATCCAATAAAGCCCGAATATTTAGCAATTGAAGAATTAAAAAAATTATTGGACCACACATTACAAAATCGATACATATCGTATCCAAGACTTAGTCTTTCATTTGTACGACTTAGTCCTTCGTACAACTCGGTTGATGCCGTTTGTACGACTTATTATTTCGTAATATAACGACTTTAAGGTAATTCACTACACCTTCACGTATACTTTTAGACACTACGTCACAAGATGGCGATTTAAATGTTTTGTTAAACTGTTTATATCGTTCGATTGGGTTGTATATCGTCGTAGCTCAGTGGTTAAAGTATTGGGCTTCTGAACCGCAGATACCTGGAGCTTTTGTTCATGTTAACTTAATTAAATTTTTGAAAAAATATTCCACGGTGTAGTGAGCCACCTTAAAGTACTATGCGATCTAGTATTTCAAACGTACTGCTTAGTACAAAAAATAATGAAATTTGAAATGCAATACAACAATACGCGCATTAAAAATTTGATGTGAAAAAAACTTTATTTTGAATGGCGTAATAAAGATCGTTTTGTATGGACATTTCGTTTTGTCCTGATGTAATAATAAAGTCTTAAAAATGTTGTTAATATGCGGTTAATACATGTCAAGAGTGACTTTATTAAATACACGTGCATCTTGCATTGCCTGTCATTGCTTAATTACTTTTGTATTATTTTTTTCGCCCTTTTTAATTCGAACTTCATTTCAATTGCCCACAATTCATACGCGGATCTAAAAAAAATTAAAGGGGGAGGGGTGAGGGGTCCAGAACCACCCCCCCCCCCTGGAAAATTAAATGAATCAAACTCACATAGCAAAAACTCCGTAAATATGCCCCCTCCCCGGAAAACAAAAGTATCCCTGGAAATTTTTTTCGGATCCGCGTAAGAAATGATACATGTAACGTGTGCCCGGAGAAAACCAACGTGTCCAAGCGCGGGCGACCGCCATACCCTATCACATTTAGTAACTGTCGATCACGGGGATCGAACTCGGGTCGCAGCGGATGATAAGCGAGTCCATTGTCCACTACGTTCCCTGGACACCTAACATGTTGCTGTCATTGGTTGGGACTTACCTACACTGACAACATAAGCTGGCTGATGTATGACAGCTCATTGAAATAGTTATGTTTTTATACGTTCAAATAAATGCGCACGCCTCGAAAGGTTTTCGTCAAATTATTGCGCTAATCCGCCTTAACACGTGATGACGAATTACCAGGACATCCTACACCAAGTTAATTAATTAATTAATTGATTAATTAATCTGCCACACGTCGTTTCCGAGCAAATTTATAGCTTAGGAGTCAATATCACATACATGTATACACTTATTTTTATAGAAGTCAATTGCTGTTCAACTTCCTTTAATAAGAAACCTTATTCAATACTACATACATCTACATGATACCATCATGATAAAAGCATCACATCACTTAGAAATACCTTTACATGTATACCCCCATCCCCCAAATCTGATTTCATAAAAAGCAGTAGTTTGATATCTTCTACCTTATATTAGAAACTTGTGGCAATTTCCTTTGGTCGTTTCTCACACATATTTGAAAACAATTGTTGTGTAACATATTCACCAATCACGGGAAATCACTTCCATTTCAACTCATCAACTTGGGATGACACATATATTTTTAGTTAAAAATTTTAATTCGGAATCTTGTATCATGAAATATGACTCAATTTCAGTTGTTATCGATTGAGGACAGCGGTAATCATAATTTTATCAATAATTTGAATTAGTATTCATTATAGATAAAATTGATATGATACATTCTAATAACGTGCTTTCAGCAGCTTCGCCTGACCTTGGCAGAAGATTAAGGATATGTGGAAGTTTGTCTGTGCGCATGAGTACATAACAATGAATTTTTTTTCTTTTTTTTTTGAACTTTTAAAATGTGTCTACAATATTAATTTCCGTGCTCCGCCTAATGCTGCATGTACGTACCTGTGTATAATACACTGATTGGGAGAAATTCTAAGATAAAGAATATGTTACATTAAAAGTTTAAAATTTATCAATTTAAACTTAACTAAAACTGTTATAGTGAAGTTTAAATTGATAAATTTTAAACTTTTAATGTAACAAACATATATTATACTAATAACTCCATCGGACGGCGGAAAACATTATCTTAGATGAGTACACAGAGTTTTATATTTTCTGATCTGACCACATAACAGTTACATAAAATTACCTTATGTGATTTCAGTTTTTATAAATATAATCGTGTTTTCATTTCAATAATTTCAATAAAATGAAAAAAAAATCCTAACAGAAACATTGTAAACTGAGAGAAATAACCCATTTTATGTCTCTTGTTTTAACAGAATTCATTGTACATTAAAATATAGCTTTGTATTGCAGTCTAGCTTACATCCATAAAAACAATAATCAATAAAGTCTATATTACACGTGCTTCCGTTTATATATATTTCTAATCGCAAACCTATTAACAATATCTACTTATTAATAACAATATCACAAAGTCTTCTATAACGATTTTGAGTCCGGAATCTCTTGCATTATAAACTTACCAAAACAACCGTTGGATTACAAATATCCATACAAATGATATACAAATCAAAGCAAATCAACACACAATTTTCTGTACACAATTTTCCCGAACATCATTTTGCTGTTGGCTTTTTCTTTAATGTTTTTAACACTCTTGTTTGCTTTGACAGCTGAGACCGGAAGTCTTCCAACGCATTTTTTCCATCTTCCGATTGTCGTAAAATTTCGTCGAAAATTTCCCGCTGCTGTTGGGCTTGTTCTTGGACCTCTTGGAAAAGAAGGCTCTGTGTCTGAGCTATTTCTAGAAGCAGGGATTTCTCTCTTTGAAAATGGTACATACTGTCTCGAAGAAGATCAGGGTCTGTTTTGATTTTCATTTGGTCTTCCATTTTCTTGACAGTGGTGAGGAGAGTGTCGATTTTCGCCGACAAATCGAAAACAATGCCATGGTCTTCATCAACATTTGCACCAATTAATTTGCAAACAGAAAGTTCAAATGCAGCCACAAGGAGAATAATTGAAGAAAGCGTCCTCATAGTTCAAAATTTGTTTGCGGAGAGAGAGAGAGAGTTAATATTCGCTTTCGATGTAAATACGATGGAAGTGAAGAATTCTATATCGGAAACGTTTAAACCAATCTTGGCACCGAAAAGATTTGTTTTTATTTTTTTCTGGTATCAATGTTTTTCGCTCAGTTGAAGGACAAGGTGAACGGACAAGCATATGATAACATAAAGCCAATGTCTTGACCGGGGTAATTTCCTCCTGCGATAGGAGAACTTCTAAGAAAAACACATTCCTGATAAAACATCATGATATCTGGCTATTTAGAAAGTAACAAGTCTGATGCCTACGAGATAAAGCTTTCCCCGCCAATAATTGGCAGAAAGAGATGTCATGTGCCATTCATCGGCCGATAAACTGCATCAATGATATGTTCATCGATAACTTATACATGGTCTTTCAGTGACGCTTAATTTCAACGTAAATTACCTTTTCCAATTGTTGCATTTAAAGTTTAAAGTCAAAGATTTGTAAACTTAACTACAACAATCTAAATTGTTATAGATAGTTTTAAACTCTCTTAACCTTAAAACGTGTCATGAATGTAATAATAGAACAAGTACGTATTGAGTAACTACATATACGGCCAACGTTTACTCGATCTGGTTTATACTTAATTTTAAATTTAAGATGGTTTTGAATTTCCATTTGCAGTTTCATATAGACCTTAATTCCATACATCTAGAATTTTTCATAAAAAGAATGCTTACAGTTTAAAATAAAATAAAAATGATATATTGGCATAGTTAGAGTGGAATAACACATCGTCACAAAATGGCTGACCTCTGATCGAAACGACATCTTGTATGATTAAAAGGATTTTCTCGACGGCGAAATATATATCAACATACTTTTTAGCCGAATGGATAAGGAGTCGGGCTTGTGATCCGTACATCCCGAGTTTGAATCCCGTATGGACTCTTTTTATTTTACGTTACTTACTGAATCTAATTTTTTAGATATTCATTTTTCATGCCCAATATGCAAAATTTTTCGCTTATTTGACATATGTACAGTTTATTTATCATTACATCTTTCAAATAATTAACTGTTTATTTGAGTGACTTTTTTAAATTTCCAGGTGTGTTATTCCACTTTAATTAACGTAGAACTTGGACTTTGTCAACTTTAGATAGAAGCGGACAAAACTGCCGTAAAGTCATTAGGGGCGGCTTGTACAACTCGGGTAAACACACCGGAGTCATTAATTCAATACAATGCATAGTTATTACAGCTTCTGCCGCTTATGCCACTAAGTGAGTTATAAATTTTCATGACTCAAAAACAATTAAAAGGGTTCAACGGGGAATTATTCTATGGAAACTATAGAGTGCAGTGTCTTTGGCCTCTGATATGAATTCTTGTGTCACATACACAACTCGCAACAATTGAATTAATGGCGAAACAAAAAAAACCCCAGTTACATGCAGTTTTATCCTTGAACCTGGGCTTTAAAAAACAAACACATTTATTAATTTCATGCTATGAGCTATCATAATTATAACAGGTTTGCATAAAAACAAATGTTTAATATAAATGAGAACAAAACCACAATCTTGTCTCGGTTTTGTATTTCTTAACACATGGGCTTATCATAAAAGTAATACTATTGCCGTTTTAAAGAAAACATCAAAATAAATCATTAAAAAACATATTAATATGTAGAAAGAAAATCATCTTTCCAATACCAAATGATAATTTGAAAAATTAAAAATTACATTATACTTACACGTCCTCAACTCCCCCCTCCCCTTCGCCCAAAATACAGAAATTATATTTTCATGCAGTTCACTTTAGCATTTAGGTAAAATTCATAAGTTCACATTAAACAAATGATTATCGTTTTGATTGATAACAGAAAAAACAAACATTTTGGTGGGTTTTCTTTTCAAAAAATATACAAAAAAAAAAACCTACTCCAGATTCGGCAAGCTAAGTAAACTTTGACTCCTTTTTTGATAAAGCAAAACTAAATTGAATGAAAACAAGATAGAACTGAACAAGAGCAAATTTTACGAATATTTTCAAGACTTGACAGATATATAGGTGTTTAACAATAAAAAAAGAGAAGAAAGAAATCATTTTAAAAGCAAACTTCAAACATTTATTATTAAAAGTAAAGTATATTTAAAAAAAAAAAGACATTTTTCGTAAAGAGCCGTACGTTTACTACTACAGTGTAGTAAAAAACAAGCCAAGTATTTCTTCGATTAAAATAAAAAAGAAGAAAGAAAATAATTATTTGGTAGGAGTATTTATAAATAAAAATTTGTCAAACAATACAAATATTTTAATGATTTTCTCGCGACAAAAACGTTTTATATGATTGTATCAATATCACATGTACATGAGTGATCATTTAAGAGACTAAAAAAATTATGGTCGAGTAAGCGTCTTGAACTTTGAACCCGATGTGGTATTTTGAACTTTGAACCCGATGTGGTACATGTATTCACATTGCACAGGAAATTAAAGAAGAAGAAGGTAAAAATTATAACAGATACTGGTCATTTATCAATGGAGAGTCAGGACAAATTCCACGTCAGTTTTTGTGGCTGCGACTGTAGCCCGAGTCATTTAGATTTTAGTTGATGAGTGGATGGTATCCATTGCTGCATTATGTTTGAATCTGAATCTGAATTCTAGTTTTTTCTTCAGAGCAATGACAACACAGGTAGCATTTCTTTTAGTTAATTAATTATAAGATTAATTCAACAGTTTGCAGATAAAAGATGAAAAAAAAATTGACTTACTACCTTTTACATTAGAATCTTTTGAAGAGGAAAAATCGATTAACAAAAAAAATTGAATTGCTACCTTTTTTCATTGTTTTATTCAGTTTAGAATTTTTTGAATGAAAAAAATTCGAATGGTATAGTTTTGTATTATAGGTCATATGTTGCAAATATTATTCTGAGGAAAAAGAAAGAAGGATATTTTCATTTCCCCAAAACTGCATATAAAGATTCGAAGCTTAATGGGTAAGTATTGATTTACAAGTTCTAATATTAATATCTCTTTTCTCTATTTCAAAAACATACCAACCAGTGACATGTTTAATGAAGTGTATTTGTTTACATAAAAAAGTAATTTGATTCAAACCCACAGTAGAAATTTCTTTGATAAATTCATCTTTGATTTTTTTGTCATAGATTTATATATGTCCTGGGTAAAACTACACTGTTACAAATCGTAGTTTAAAGCAAAATCGTTAAACAGTTTCATCCACTTATTCAAGTAAATAACTCAAAACTCAAAAGTGGAACGCCATTTATCATAAACTACTATATACTAGATATATATCTGCTTATACCTGTATACATTTGCTAATTAATCAATGTTTACAACACTTTATTTTATGTAGAAGCAACCTTTAGATAATTTTCAACATACTTTATATCATGTATAAAAATAATGAATAAGGATTAGATATATTGTTTTATATACAAAAATATTGATATTTATATTGACAAGGTATTGAGACGTAATCATCATTATTTAAAGTTTTGAAAATGCATTTAAAACACTGAATTCAAACATATTGACACCTTCACAAATTGTAACAATTATAACGATAATATTCATGAACATTTTGGCTTTACGTGTTTTTTTTTCGTATATGTAGGCAAGTTAAACTATTACAAATGATGCGGTTTTAGCCATATACACGGTGACCTAAAGACCTAGCTGTATAGGTGACATATGTGTTAGTGGTAATAATATAAATCTTGAAATCAACACAGAAGTGGAACATGACGTCAGGCAAACTAAAAAAAATCCCACTT